>NW_015150631.1:112646-120309 GCF_000732505.1 Cyprinodon variegatus | reverse complement strand
TCTCACCATATATTGCCATATTTTTCCTAATATCAAAATTAAATGTGTAGATAAAAAAGAAACCTCTGTATATAATCATCAGATGATATTGATCTTTCAAATATTTTGGTATCCATGTTGCTTGGGGTTTGAGTCAGTCCACGTCCTTCACTGTGAGTGTCTGAACTACACATATATTGCTGCGCCGCACAGCAAAAGAGGTCCACAGCATTATCTGCCACAGTTGGGGTGCAGAGGTAGCCCACTTTCCCTCAGTTTTAGGTAAAAATGCTTTGCTTTAAAAAAAATCGATATTATATCAGGCAGCCAAAAAACACGATATATTGCCAAAACTATTTTTTTCCACCCCGCTAGTAAACACCCTGTGCAATAACCCTGTATAATAATTCTACTATTAAAAAAACAAGCTGTCATATGTGGACGTACTGTATTTACTGTATATATCCAATGCAACTTTTCCTTCTTCTGGCACATTCCTCTTCTCCTTTGACCATTTGAGCTGATGTGAAAAATGTACATTTCTCCACAGTGAGATCAATCAATAAGTCAACCAATCAATCAATAACAGATACCACCTGTCAAAAATATAATTTGTTTAGTCTTCTATAAAAAGAACAGTTCCTTGCTAATAAACTCCAGTATGTGCTGAAAATAATAACAGTTAACTAAAATAAGTGAGGCTACATATGAGATTAAATAAAGGCAAGGCAAGTTTATTATTATGGCATATTTCAGTACAAGGATAATTCAAAGTGGTTTATATGAATTAAGCAATAGAATATACAAAACATAAAAGCAGAATAAAAGAAAATAAAGATATAAGCATAATAAAAACAGCTACTAAAATAATCAAAACAGACCACAACCGTAAACTAATAATACCTCAATTAAAAGTTTAACTTCAACACTCAATGGTAGTTCTAAACAAATTGGTTTTTAACTTTGAATTTAAATCATTCCGACTTTCAGCACTTTCACAGTCTTGTGGGGGGTTGTTCCAAATAAGTGGAGCATGGGAACTAAATGCTGCTTCAACGAATCATATCCAGCCCTTCTACCCAATATTCTTTTAGCTTAAAGTTTTTGTGAATATGATCACTGCATATAGCAGTACACATACTCTGCGTATTACACCTTCAAAGATTAAACATTCAGTCTTTGAAAGTTTTCGAAAGACTCTTCAATTTGGAAATGTAAACTTTCAAAGTGATGAATTAAAAAAGTTTTTTTTTTCCTTTTTTAGTTCAATTTTCTCAGAAGCTCTGCTGCACTCTAGTGTCCAGTATTTCCAGCTTCATGTCTCTTTTTTTCTGCAATAGAGAAAATGAGGAAAGGAAAAAAAATGTTGTTGCAGATGTAATCATTGTTCCAAGTGGGCGTGTTGTTATTCTGCAAGGACAGAGGAGTTGGTCACTTTGTGGGAAAAAGAAATGGTAAATGAGAGGGATACTTGAAGAAATCTTATTTGGCTGTATAAAACATTAGACTGAGGTGGAAAAACGATTTATGAGCAGACACTCCCAATTCAATCAGACTATGGCTGAGCTACCTTTGCAAAGAAGAATTGGCATTTATTTTAGCTTCTGGAGATGCAAAACTTGCAGAGAGCTGTAATTTTCTCAAAGGGGCCTTAGGTTCTGATGCAAATGGACATCATATTTTCAAGATTTATATTTGGCAATCATGCATCAATTTCTGTCCTCTTTACAGTGATGTGCCTTAGTGTAATAGTCTACCATATAAAGCACAAACTAAATACACTGAAGCTTTTGCTTATAGTGTGACAAACTCTGTAAAAACTATTAAGGGGAATATACTATATATATATATATACAACTGTAGAACTATATATATATATATATATATATATATATATATATATATATATATATTACTACAACTATATAAAACTAATGCATGTCTTCACTGTTTGTCAGATGCCACCATAGTTTCTTTCTACATTTTTTTCTTTTTTACTTTTGTTATAATTTTACACAGTAAATTAGTTTCAAATTACATTGACTCTTTTAGAGTTATTACAACAACTGGCGTAAGATATACACTATGTAGAGAGTTATTTCAAGAGCAATTCAAAGCAGGACCAAAGACACTCGGATTGGTGTTAAATTTAACTCTTAAAGTGTTGCTTTAACACTGCAAAATCTACTCTTTATAAGCAGCAATTTATAGTATCCTTTCAGCTACTGAATGAATCCTAATATCAAGTTGTTTGTTTATGTGTGCTGTGTTGAGCAGGACCTACCATACTATAAGTTCCTGTCATTCCACAGAGTAGTGTGTAACATGTTTGTCTTCTGATAGCAGCCCCCTCTGCAAGTGATAGATAAACTCCACATGCTGCAAACAGCCTATGTAACAGAAGGGCTGAAGAAATGAGGACTCAGCCTAAAGAAGCTCAGTCAGAAATTACATTTAAAGCAATTATTGCAGCACAAAAGTCATCATCTAAAAGATACTTGTGAAAAATCAACCAGTAAAAAGTAACATTTTCACCCCATGTCAGATCTTAGCTCTCCAGCAGATGGCGTTTGATTCACTGTGATTTTAATAAAATGACAACTAATGCATTCAAGCTTCAGTCTTAAGTGTAAGCATATTTCATCCCCCATCAGCAAGGTAAGCCCAAAAGATGAAAGTATAGAGTTGCACATCCGAAAGCAGAGACACATTGATTTTTTTTTTCCTTTTTGCAGTTGATCACAAAAGCAGAATTTTAGACGCTGGTACTGATTTCAGCTTATTTCCTCGCTGCTACTTGCTTTGCAAACATGACACCAACAGGTCAGGATGAATGTATCTATCATCAGAATCCTGCACTCATCATTTTAGCCAATCTCCTGTTGACTTAGTGCCAGTTCTGCAAAATGGGTCAAGTAATTTAATTACCCATCACACCGTCAACCTTGAAGGAAGGAATGTAGGCTAGCAGAATCCCAATTGGGAAGTTTGAAGGAAAGCTGATGGAGACAAAGAAAGAGATCTGCATGTTGCATCACATGGATGTGTCACCTCTAAAGATGTAGATGTGCCCTTCAGGTTTACAGGAAGAAATTGAAATATATACTTCACCTTTCATTCGAACTTTTATTTTTTTTTTTACAAACTTGTATTTTATATATCAACTAAAAGGGGGTTTCTACTCTTTTTGTCTTTATTCCCTTTCCTGTCAGCCCTTTTGAAGTGTATCCCTAGTTATGTGCCTCACATGTTAATATTCCATCATAACTAAAGGCGAAAAGGGTTGAGTTGCATCATTACCTTTAAAAAGTCTCCATAATTGTTGCTTTTAGTTTTTTAAAAATGCATGCAGTTGTTGTACTTCAGTGTAAAAGTTATTCCATTAGGTAAAAAGAGACTGTTGTCAGGGATCATAAGCGGCCTCAGAAACATGAGAAGCCACAGCATGATGGACTCCTGAGTAGGCTAAAACACAAACCTTATAGGAATGTAAATCTAAGTGTTGCAGACTTTTGAAAGGATAGCAGCAGCTTAGAGAAAAAAAAAATATTTTTTTTTTTTTACGAAATAGCAGTTACTGATAAACTGATTACATGTGGGTTTAACAGATCTCAGGAAGTGTATGAACACATGGTTTATTTGATGCATTTGGAATTTTTGCTGAATACAAAGAAAACATGCTGTGAGGTGTGTATTTCAAAGGGCTTTGTGGCAAGTTGAAAAAGCTTTAAAATTGTGCAATCGACCTGAAAAGTCTCATAAAATATCAGATCTCCTAAGACACATAGATGTTTTGGTACTTAACAACACACCAAGAACATTCTCGGTCCTATCTATCATCCCCCAAGTGAACCAATGCCATAATCCCCACTTCCAACCATGTGAGGTGATGTGACTGGATTATAATTGGAGTCATAACTCGTTACCATATTGAGCTCACTTCTTAAATTACCCTAATGGGTCACAGTTTAGTATTGGTCGTAAAATCTAAATATAATGCTCAAGAGACTAAGTTGTTTAACAGCACTGCGGTAGCTGCTGCACAAGACTTTTAGGTAGAGTGCATACAGCTGGGATGAGAGGTTCTGCTGACGTATTTATGCAATTTTTTCAGAAAATAGAGCAGTCATTTTGTTTAAGCTGTTTGATTTTCCAGTAATACATTTTTTTACTTTACCAACTGCTTGCACAGTCTAATGACACAGCTCGTAGCCACACTCCCATCTGACAGCCTCCATAACTACTTCATAATCATAGCCTACGTTTGTTTATCCTTTCCTCTTTTTTTTCTTTGATGCTGCTCTTGCTATTCTTTACATTCATGCCCCCCCTGCTCTCTCCTTTAATATCTCTCACTCTCTGTCTCTCCCTCCTTTCTCTCACTTCACTCTGCGTTTCTCCTAATTTGAGCTAGACCAATCCCGTGCTGTGCAGGAACCACTACTGAGGAAAGTGATTGTTGACTTTATGGCACAGACTTCTACTCTGTAGGGGAGCAGACTGTTATTTATGGCTTAAGGCCTCATGTGATTGGCTCTGGAGGGATATAATTATGTGGGGAAAATGTAAGAATCACAATGGCTTCCATGTTGAGATGACTGGTTGCTAGGTTACGAGGTGAGGAAGATGTTTTTTTTTAAGGGATTTTCAACTAGTGTTTTTGTGACTTGGTACCAGCCCATCATGAGAAAACTTCTGCTTATGAGGGAATATCCATATTACCAATTTATAGTGTTGAGGTTGTTTGATACTTTTCAATTTAATTATGGTGTTGGACTTTTTTAACAAGTGTAATTAAATTAGTCAACTTGTGTTGGGTACTGTGTTGGAAACGATGGATGGATGGATGGATGGATGGATGGATGGATGGATGGATGGATGGATGGATTAATAGTTGGGTGGATGTATGGTTAAACCATATAACTGCTGAAAATCTGTATGCATTGAAATGTTGTTTTGTACACACTCTGTGTATACAAACAGACAATAAAATTGGCCTAGGTCTAAGTCTAATTGTGCATTTTTATATGCATTATTTCCTTGGTTTTTCTTAATGTTAATTTGTATAATAACTCAATGGATGTTATTTCTTTATTTCATACACATTATGGAATGATATGAGTGTGGGCATCAATCGGAACCTTTAACACCTAGCATTAAAAGTTCCAGGTTGTTTAGTTGGGGGGACGCAACCTAGACGACATTCGGAGCACAATAATATGTGTCTTGCTTTCTGCTGACACTTACCCCTGATTTACAGGTCAGTAGTTGCTAAAAATAACTAATGTTTATTCTAAAAATCAAATTTTTTATGTTATGTAGTTTTATAAAGAGATTTTTGCACCATGGTGAACATTTAATGGACATTTCCGTCATGCTCAGGGCATCAGGCAAAGACACTTCGGCGTCGCGGGTATGTGGGTTTCTTCTACCTGCGTGTTGTCTTGTAGGCATACCATTAGGTTGTAATTACTGATTTTGAACTATTTTATTTGGGTTCTCAGAGCTTGTTGTTTAAAATTGATTAAATTAAAATATAGCTGCATTTGTTTTTGGGACTTAAATGTAAGAGTTTACTTTACGCGGGTTATAGGGCGAATGCCTTGTTCATACTTTGTTCTAAGCGTTGAAGAGGGTTTACATTTTCCTGGTGAATGGCTGTTTTTATTAAAGTGTATTTGTCCAGAATCTTTACAGATTCATAGTATCACGTATACACATGGGCGGTTCTAGACAGGGGCCAATGGGGGCCAGTGCCCCTGTAGGTCATGTCCTGGCCCCTGTTATGGCCCCTGCACTGAAGACATAATACTCAAAGAAATTCTAATGATGCACTGGAACAGACATGGTTACTGATAGGTCCCTTTGGATCTATTTCATTTATTTTTTCTTTAAAAATTATGTTTTAACATAACAAAACAACATTGTAACAAAAGTGACATCAGGTGTATCTAGTCACTCCATATAACAGTTTGAGTCAGCAACGACATCCCTGTTTAGAAGGCTTATGCTTCCATCCCCAAGCCGCTGTACAAGGAGTTAAAGGAGTATATCCAAGAGTTGTTCCTGAAAGGGTGAATGGTTAAATCCCTGTCTTCATTTGCTATACCGATTGTCTGTGTGAGAAGGAAGGACAGGTCATTATGTCTTTGCATTGACTATCGATGGCTCAACAAAAAGAATATACCAGACAGAAATCCCCTCCGTCGTATACAGGACATGCTTGACTCGCTTTGAGGCTACAGTTGGTTTTCTATTCTAGATCAGGGGAAGGCCTATTACCAAGGCTTCATTGCAGAGGGCTTAGGGTACCTAACAGCTTTCACAACCCCCTGGGGTTTGTATGAATGGTCAGAATATCCTGTGGGCTGTCAGATGCTCCAGCAGCCTTCCAAAGAAGCATGAAGGAAATGCTTTACACACTTAAACCCCTTTTACACTGGCCAGAAAAACAGTTTGAACCCAGGAATAATCAGCTTTTAGTAGCAGTGGGAAAAGCTCACTGATGCCAGTCTATCCAGTTCCAACGACTCGACAGCCGACCTGTGTTAAAATCCCCTCGGCTCAGATCGGCATGCTGTGGGAACACCAGACCTGGGTTGACCCTCTAAATTATGTGACACCATCGAACGCAACGTACAGACGTCAACACACCACACCAGCTGCTTCTGATCTAACAAGCCGAAACAACTCGGTTTACATTTGATAAAAAATGGCGCAGTTCTGTTTAGAAGGATTCGGACAGATAAAGGAGCGACATAATAAAGAATACTGACGCTCTGGCTCCTGTCCATGTTGCTCTCCATTATTTGCTTCCCTGATGTCCGTCATAGTGGAACCATCATTAACGCTCCCCCAGCATTATGCCGTCATCAGACATGCAGTGATGGGAGACAGTGGCCGTGCAGCTTGCCAGCAGGAGGTCAGACTTTTCGCTCAAATGGTAAAAGAGCTAAAAGCTGATTGTTAGCAGGTCATCCCGGTTTTGGAAAACCCCGTGTTTTTTTAGTGAGACAGCAGGTTTAGGGATGAGTGTTGCATTCCTCACCTAAATGTCCTCTATTTTTACAGATCATTTAAAGAGCATGTTGATATGCTCAGCAGAGTAATACAAGCCCTACAGCGCTACAGGGTCAAGCTAAGAAGGCATAACTCTGCAATGCAGAGGGCTAGGGCTCTTCTACCTGTAAATGTCTTGCAGGCAAACCACTCGGTTGTAATTACTGATTTTGTACTGATTTATTTGGGTTCTCAGACACTGTTGGTTAAAAATTAGTTAAATACAATATAGCTTCACTTGTTTTGGGGACTTAAATGTAAAGGTTTACTTTATGCGGGTTACAGGGTGAATGCCTTGTTAATATTTTGTCCTAAGCACTGAAGAAGGATTACATTTTTTTGGTGAATGGCTGTTTTAATTGAAGTATATGTGTCCAGAACCTTTACAGACTAGAAGCCTGTTTTAAAACTGTAAAGGCTACAGCGAATTGCACTATATGCTTAAAATAGCATGTATATAGGAGGGTGTATAAGTGATGATGTTTGTGATCATACGGAGAGAAGAAGAAATGGATCAATAATTGGATAAATGGGCATGCCTTTGCACTTATCATTATCAATGGATTTGAAACACAGCTCAGAAAATATGTTTAGATACTTTTTGTTGTAAAATCAAAGTCAGATG
>NW_015150631.1:85157-111502 GCF_000732505.1 Cyprinodon variegatus | reverse complement strand
GATGGATGGATGGATGGATGGATGGACGGATGGATGGAAGAAGGGACGATGGGTAGACGGATGGATGATTGGATGGATGTATTTTTCAATGCTTAGAGCAGTGCATACCTTCTTCCATGAAAGAGTTTTCTAGATCGTGCAGCAGCTTCTGTTTTCTTGTGATGCACAGAGTCGGATAGGGAATAAAGGGATTCATTTGAATTGCTCTCTCCTTTGGGTGTTTTACACAAATGAAGCAATATTACAACCAAATGTCTGCCTTATGTTCTTGCAGGATACTTTAGCCCACCAGCGTGGCTAATCCTGTTCTGTATTCCATACCACGGCTCATGTGATCACTGTCTTTAATAATACATGCTCAGTTATATCACGAGAATACACGGCACAATCTTAGGGGAATTAAGAGTCAATGAATAATCTTCATCTAATCCTGTTATTTTGACTACACGGTTAATAGAGTGATGTCTCTATTATTTCCATAAATGCACTGACTAGCTGTAATGCCTTGACCTTTTTGTGCTACCATGTGCTGTCTGACATACATCAACAAGCAGATGTTTTTCATCTGCTGTTGGTTTCTAAAGCGAATGCTTGGCATGTCAGGATCATTAATTTACTACTTTTCTATGTAGTGGTAGTGGAGATGTTTATTTATGCAAATAAGTTAACAATTTAAAGCGGCTAATATAAAAAAAGCAAATATAAAAAGGTGTAATGTTTGCAATAATAGCTAATACTTTGTTGGAGTTAAACTTTCAGCCTCTCTCATTCTCTTTGTCACATGAAACTCAGCCAGATGACTTCTATGCCTGCAGCAGAGTTACAGTGAAGGCTGGTATTATTAAAGATTATATGACAGTGTCAGGGCTTGGCTAAGTGAAGGCTGTAAGTAGAGACTCTTAGATTAGTCGCCTCTTCTCACCTAATTATCGGTGTGATTTTATTACAGGTTGCTCTGATACTGGCCCGGGATCCAGTTACAGACCCAAGCTGCCTACATATTAGATGACAGTTGGGTCGAGATGAGGTTCTTGTAAAGCTGCCTGAGCCAGAAGGTGAAGTAGACTTCAATGTTTTTATATTTCATTTGGTTTAATTTGCAACTTTTGGACAAAGACTTTAATATAAATTGCTGGATTTCAGGTCACCTTTTCTTCGCGGTGTTTATTGACAGATATGAACGAAGTGGTGCACCTTGTTGACCAAAGTGTTTTCAAAGGGTTTTTAAAAGAGAAGGGTCTCTCCGTCTCTCTCTCTCTTTCTCTGATGGCAGCTTGCAATCCTAGGGAGGCTGAATTAGCTTGTTTCACTAAATTCCAACCCTTAAATCACAGCAGCCTTTCAGGCTAGAGAGGCTGAGACTGCTGCTGCTGGGAGCTTTGTGGTAAGTTAAAGAGAAATTTTTCTTAAATATATCATGTTTATTCTTTCTAATTGCTTGTATTTAAATGATCTTTATTGTGATTTTTGTATATCAAACACAATCTCTAAACTTTAACATCTCAAATAAAGATGACATTTATTAAATAATATAATTTAATTGTATTCTACCATATTGATAATAAAAGGCAGCGGTTTTTAATACGTCATCAATTTGTAAATTTTCTTGTAAATTAAACATTTCTTGTATCAAGAAATACTGTGCTTGATGTATTTTTTAGCATGATTTTAATAAAAAATATTTTTCCAATATATACAATTAGACAACCCTGGTGGGTTTTTTTTTTTATTCCAGTCCCTGGTGTCCTGCAGCTTTTAGATTTGAACCAAGGGGTTGAAATACTTCCTCAGTATGCATTTAAGGGCTGACTCCAAGTGCAGTAAATTGGAGCTCATAGCTCCTGCTTGAACTCCTAGTCCTTCAATGTTGGCGGGGAAAATAGTAAGAACATCGTGGATAGGAAAGGAATCTGGACAGACTTCAACCTTAGCTTTATAAAATGGTAAATCGCCTTTAGTTATATAGCGCTTTATCATTTCTAAGGACCCCAAAGGAGGTCCCTATTAGAGGTCCCTTTTTTAAATGAACTATGATTAGATTAGATTTAGATTAGAATCAACTTTATTGTCATTATACAGGTACAGGTACAAGGCAACGAAATGCAGTTTAGGTCTAACAAGCAGAATAGCAGCAAGTGCAGGAAAATTAATGGTTCTATAAATACAGGACATGGGTTTCTACTGAATGAGTATAGAGATGAATACTGTTATAAATAATGAATATAATATATAGGTCACTAGTGTTATGAACTAAATTTACAGCTGGATATGTACCGAATATAATATATACTGTAGGTGGATATTACTATAAAAAAAAGGTTTTAACAGTTATGTACAATAGCATATATACAGATGGGTTTTACTATAAAATGAATAAATAAAGTTTGGGGAGAAGCTATCTAAATTAAAGTGCAGTGGAAGGTAATTGCATATTACAGTTAAAGTACATTATTGCAAATGTATATGTAAACAATGTAAATGAGAGGAAGCATAAAGGATCCCTTTCCTACCTCCGTTCTAACTGCCAGCAGGATTTGGACCACACTTACACTTGTGTTTTAGGTGTCTTTTATGATTTGCTGTATTCCGATTGAGCCAGGTTCTACGTATTCCTGCTAATGACCTGATATTTTGACTTATATTTGTTGAAATACAGACACATCCAAAAGGTGCAGGACTCTGAACCTCAAGCGCTAAAGCTGAGGGACCCTTCTCTGTCGTATTAGACCTACTAGATTATCAAACATAAAATGATCGCTTTCTTTCATTTAAAGGGATTGTAACTAATTTGGTGGCGTGCCTAGAGTCATTGCTGTTTGGAAGACTAGTTTTCTACCCAGTCTTCAACATCCTGCCCTACAGTATGTCGTAAAATGCAGCTATCTATATTGTGAAATGCACCAGTCCTTCCTGCCAATAACATGATGGTGCCATTCCTTTACTTAACAGCCTCCTTCTCTAAATGGCCTCCAGATGGTCAATATGACCAAACACTGTTATTCTATTTTGAACATACTACAGGACAGGTCTCCAGATATGTTGGGGCTTTGTCCTTCATTTTGATTGGAAACTATAATTTGTCTTTTTTGCTGTTTTTATGGATTAATGGTTTCTTCCTCTTTTGGTAGCTTTTCAGTCTAGGTTTTTTATAGCAGCATGTTTAAGTGGGTGTCTTAAAATGCAGCAAAATTAGCTAAATGTTGTAAATTAACCTGCTAGAAGCTCAGAAAATCATAAAATCAACTTCAAATTTCAACATAGTAAGAAAAAGAATCTCCTATTCTGGCATTTAACATTTTTAATTCTAACCAACCCAAAACAAAAGTGAAGGAAAAAAAAACTAAACTTTAGTTTTTCTATTACCACACAAAATAGCAATTGTATGTAGATTTATATAAATTATAGATTATTTTTAAAGTTTGGTTTCTGTTTTTTTTTTTTTTATAAAGAACCGGATGCAGGAAAATATTTATATTAAGCTTTTTTCAGTAAATCTTTTTGCTTTGCAAGTACTTGAGTGTTACGCTCTGAAATCTTTTGGCTTAAGCCATGTTTATTAAGGCTTTAGTCAAAACAACCAAGTTCCTCCCATTTATCAAGAAAGCCAAACCTTTTAAGGAGTCTATCAGGCAATGATGACAGTTTGGTTTTCCCTTTCAGAGTTTGATAAAATGCTCTCATACTCTGGACAAACATTTTTCTGTTTTATTTAAGATAGCAAAAAAAAAAATGCTTTTACTTGTTTAAACTTTATTTTGAAAATAAGGACTTTTGTTTAGTATTCTGTAAATTATTTGTATTAAGCCAAATTGTACCGTTAAACATAAAATTGTTGTGTTTTGCTGATGAACTGCTTGCAAGACCTCCCACTCTCTGACTTTTCTCCCACTCTGCTGTGCTGTCCTGTGTGATTGACCGTGTCTCTTTCTCTACGGTGGCAGTTGGAGACAGGTGCTGAGTGCTGCTGAGTGTTGCTGCGTGTGTGGGCCCCAGAGGCCTGGTTCAACATTCCACTGAAGGTTTGATAGACATAGTCCTTCTGGGAGGAAGAGGAGGGGAGGAAATGCAGCATCGGTCCACGCAGATGAACAACCAAAGGGGTAAGTGAAGCCCAGTAGTTTGTGTATGTGGATGTTTGTGTGTGCAACTCACCCTATACAAGCCCTCTACTTCCCATTTTGCTTTACAGCTTATCTCCCAAACTGCAAACTGACTTCATTTCCCATTCTCTTTCTCTTATATTATTCTCACAGAAACATTTTTACACATGCATGCGTAAATAAACCCATATTCATGAGCCCCATATCTCAAAATGTTATGCAGCCGAATTAACTTGTAAAAAAATAATATTAATGAAGATTTTCCCTTTTTGGGACAATTTGTAACTTGGAGACTATATAAGTAATATATTGGCATTTTGCACACTTTTATAAAAAAAGCTCTAAATCTCTCCTTTGCAGGTGTTTAAGAAGGTTCACAGAGCATGCATGTTAAACACTAAATATGCATGCACAGTTGTGCAAATGGAGGGAAAGAGGAAGTTATATAAAAAAAAAAGGGGATCCATAGAGAGGCGGCAAAAATAACAAGGTGACCATATTTGGCATGAGTTCAAATGCAAGCAGGAGATGCAAATGAGATAAATGGGTGGTTGTCATGGAGACTTGATGTTCTGCAGTGATGGCTTGCAGTAAACCTGACCACATTTGCGGTATGGCCGTTGCCAAGCAGACGGTACTATTATGAGAGTGTGAGAGAGTTAGAGTGAGAGGAGTAGAGGAAGGAAGGAATGAAGATGTCAGTTTGTCCCACAATGCATTGCATCAGCATGACCTGCATCAGAGTGGCTCGGTCTGTCCCAGTGGGACGTCAGCGATAGACAGACACGCAGGTAAAACTTCTGTCTATGAATCTATCGGTGGGATTTATGGCCATGTGCAGCTATTTCTTTAGCTGTTTAGTGTTTTTGTTTGTTGTCATGTTTTAGCTGCTCTCTGTAAGGTGTACGTGACTCTAAGATGAATGTTTTGTTTTTGATATTCTTCCTTCATTGCATGTAGAAGTTGGTTGTAAGGCGAGTATAGGGGTTCCGTATTTTATCTTCAGACTGAATAGGAGATAACGCTTTAGTGAAATCTAATGCAAACATGTTTTCATTTGCTTTTATGTTATATCCGCCAGTTCAGGGCTGCTCTAAAACACTGGGATATGGAAGGGGACAAGACAGACATTGTATCTCAGATCTGACGGTTTGAGCTGCACCTGCTTTCCACCACTGTATCATAATGAAAAAAAAAAAACAAGTTCAGAGAAAACCGCAAAGTATGCAACAGGCAAATGCGACTGCATTTCTGCATGAGACAAGGTGCATTTGTTTAACGTTTGAGCTCATAGGCAAACCATAAACATTTTTTGCTTTGGTCTCGGACGTTATACTTTTTCAGCTCGTAAATAGGGCAATTTTAAATTGAACACTGCTACTTTCTTCCCCATTCTAAATCATTGGGTTCTGATGGTCCGTAATGTGATTATAATGTGTACTTGGAGACCTTTTGACGGATGAGCCTTCGGAGTTTGGCTTACAGAAGCCCTGGGATGTTTCCTCAGACCAATGAGAGTTCACACCTGCCAACCAGTCATTTACAGAGCGCTGACAAATAGCTCAGCCCTGAGATGATATGGAAGCGTAAAATGGAAATTTATCAGGGGTGATATTAAATACGTCATGGCAGAAGGAGGTAAAGCTTACAGTGAGGACTTTTTTTTATTTGACTTAGATAAATAAGTCATTTTTAATATTAGGAACTTCAAGGTTTTGGAGCTTTTTTGTGAAATTTGCTCTGTAATTCATTAGCCAAATGTTGCAGCAGAGATGATTTCACCATAATGTATCTTGAAGCTAGGGTTAATGGAGCTGTTTTCTCAGACTTGCCAAATCTAACGGCAACACTATACTTCAGTGTTTATGTGCTGAGAAGTTAGCTATTTCACTTTTCTTCATGGCGGAATTCCCCTTTTAGTATACCACTTACTCACTTCTTCCTGTTTTCGGTTGGTTAACATTTGTTTGAGTGTGAACAGTTTTCTCAGACTCATTGTGATTATTCGCATTGCTGCTCGCTGTGTTGTCTCCTCCGACTCCATAGAGAAAAGTCTTGTCTGTAATGTCAGACATGTGGAGAACCAAAGATTAATGTCTGGTTGATTTTATGCAGAAAAATATATATAGTGTGAACCCAGTAAAGACATGTTTTTATTTTGGTTTAGTTAAACTTTTTGCTGATCCCAACTTGAAAATGCTGCAAGCCAGAAGTAATTTGCAAACCTAAGAAAAAAGCAGAATTTGTTTAACTTTTTAGATCTATGCTTGGACCTGTAGGGAAGTAAAACTGTGTCCAAAATATAAACCAGTTCTCCTAGGCTTAAAACCCCCTTACAAAAAAAGAAAAAATAGATAAAATGATAATTGTGGAATATATAAGTAAAGAAGCAAGATAGATGGTGAAAGATAGTCATAGAAATCAGAAGAAAGACGCAGTAGGGTTGCTCTGAGCTGCATCAGAAAAGGGGAAATTCCTCCTCAGTGTTTGAGTTTCACAGAGACTTCAGATCTTTAGAGCTAATGCTAGAATGTATTGAAGATTATCAATGTTTAAAATGAGGGTTTAGAAGGAGCTCTGCTTGCATCCGCAGCTAAACTTATGATAATTTTAGACAGTATTCCAGGAGGTTTGGCACTATTATATAAAGTAGTTCTTCTCATCACTACAAACTAACAGCTGGCATTAGATAAAGGAACAAATCAATCAATTATTCTATTTTGAAGAAGAAAGTATTTCACAATCTCTCTTTGCAAAACTATAATATTATTGTATTAGAACTGTGAGTCATTGACATTGCAGCTTAAATATCAAGAGGTATGGAGTATTTAAGGGACTGATTTGCAAAGATGACTTATGGTCATGGTTGGATTAAAGGGAGCCATGCAACAATGGAACGATGGAAAATGTCCCTGAGAAAATAAGACATTTCAGTCTCTCTTTCTGTGCAGCTCCAAAGTTATACATCAGCAATTAAAAAAATTATATATGTGATAAATGTATAACATGTAAATATTTACCTAACTCTTACAGTAGGTGAGCATTATATAATGTTCCACTCAGATTGTAATGTATTAAAGCTTCTATATTTGAAAAGCTGTGAAACATTGTAATCATTTCACATTGTAATTATTGTAACGTCACGTTAGCTGGAGCCTTAAGGCTTAAATTTACGCTTAGTCCTAAACCACAAGATAGACCTCCTATCTCAAAAAACATCCTAGCCGTTTATGCAAATGCTTATTGTGAGCCTCCTAACCAGACATGTTAAACTCTTAACTTTGAGGAGCAGTATTCAGAAATCTTTTGTTTTTCCTTCAAGTAACATGAATGATAAGATCTTTAGCAGGACCTTAAAAAAATGCAATGACATATGGTGAAGTTAATTAATCCTTTTAATTTGGGGTTTTTTTAAATGGGACACCAACCCATGATGACTGTGACAAATAATGCAAAAAGCACAAATCTCATAAGGTGAAGGCTAGTTTTATTTTTCACACTTTAATGACACAGTTGCTCTCCCCAGAAATGTTTTTTTTTTATATTTTGTCGTGTTTCACACAGGATGGTAAGTGGTTTCACACAACCACTGCCTCAGGTTAACATAAATAATCAGGGTATTTTGGGGCGTAAATAACCATCTAATGCAAAACCAAAATGGTACATTGCAGTTTGCGGTGCTATAGACAGAAAGTGTCCACTTTGGTGTTGGCCCCATTCAGAAGAGCAGTTAGATCCAGTTTTCAGCTTTAACTAATCCATGTTTAGGCTATTTGGAGAATATCGGAACATAACAAATTTCAGAATTATTTCTTAAAGCACATAAGATATTTTTTTTCTCAGTCAACTTGTATTTATAAATGTAGGGAATATTTCTTAAATAATTTTTTTTAAGTAAAGAAGCCTTAATATGTCATATAGAAACTTTGTAAATACTCCTTTCCACTGATCATATTCAAGGTGAAATGAGATTTCACAAGAATTTGCGTAATTAGCAGCAAAGCATTCTGTAGGCTCCCTACAGATGTCTGGGCCACTGTCTCCTAAAGCTGCCGGATATTGCAGCATCATAGCTAAATTCAATTTCTGGCTCCCCCAGTTGTAATGACTTTTCCCTGAATGAAAAGGTGGCAATACAAGAGATTTAGCAGCTTAGTTGCTCTTGTGTTTTTCCCACTTTGCTCTTTAAAAAGCTGCTGACCTGCATAAAAACTCTGCTATACTGACCCCCTTTTTTTTTTAGATCAGTGATGTTTTATATCCAGGAAGTATACTCGTTCACCTTTGTGTTTCCTTAAATGTATACCAGCAGCAGTATATCTAGTATATAACTACAGTGCAGATTGGGTATGCTCGGTGTACCGTGTGATGCTGTTGCAATGTCAGACTGAGCAGAGGGTTGCATGCTACAGCAGAAAAGCAGCTCCAAGGAGAAAGAGGGGAAGCCGGACAGAAGCCAGACCTATTCTGTCACACGCTCCCTGTAAATCTTTCCATGCTTGTTTCCTCCACACCCCTTTTGCTATTCATTCTTTCCAGCTGCCATTTTCTACCTAACTTTCCTTGTATTTTTGACCTTGTTTCTTCACATACGTCACTCGTAGTCTAACTTCCCCGTCGTGATATTTAATTCTTGATACCCCACTTCATTTTCCCTGGTCTTTCTTTGCATTTATGTTTATTTAGCTTTTCTTAATTATTCCCTGATGATTTTGTTCCTGCCCATTTCCTCTCTCCTTCCCTAGCACCACTGAAAAAGCTAGGGAAATGCTGCTCTAATTGAGCCAGTACTTCCTGGTGTTGTTTTAGGGAGGGGGGGCGTGGTCGGCTTGAGTGTAGATTAGAGGTAGGGAGAGGTAACTGCAGGATCTGTATGCACAGTGCAGTCAAAGCTCCCTCCTCTTCCTCCTCTTCTTCCTCCTCCACAGCTGTTGCTACTGCCGCCCAGCGAGCAGCTCTTTCCTGCTGCAGACAGACGACTCAGAGGCTGGGGAATCAGTAAAGACACAACCCAGCCCGTCTCAGCACAGCTCGCCACAGCCTGGCTCAGACACTCGAAGACGTTTGGGAGGGGATACACTGCAACGCATTCACCCACGCGCACACACACCAGGCTCTGACACACACTCCTCCTCGCTCACTCTCTCTCTCTCTCTCTCTCTCTCTCTCTCTCTCTCTCCCTTTGGTCCTCGCTTCTGCACTGCTCCTTCACTCATTCGCTGCTGATTCACTCACTCCCTCGCTTGCCTCTCCTCTGCGAGTCGCCCTGCCTTGCTGCGTTCTGCCTGCCTTCCCTCTGCCCGCCTGCCTGCCTGAGAATGGTCCAGCCGGTGCCTAAGGGTCTGCTGTCGCGGCCTGTCTGAATGCGTGCATAAACACACAGAGCCAGTCGTCACACGGAAGCTCACGCACACAGAGCTGGAGAGCAATGTGAGAGGTAAGAGCTGGGCTCACCACACTCCACCATATCTCATTGGTTTATCTAGATCTTTCCTCCTGTGTGAGCTTTACTTTGCAAAGTAAGTCTCCATGCAGCGGAGAATATAGATAGAGACATGGAGCCCTGTTTCTGTAAGTGGCTTCTGACATTGCTCTGTGTTGTAGCTTGTTTTATGGTCATGAGCATTCACTCACTGAAAGACACATTCTTGGCTCAAATCAGTCAAACTTCTTCCTGAGGGTAGCGCTGGTTTGCAAGAAAATATGCTGGTGTGTGTGAGAGGGAGAGAGAGAGACTTTGGAGGGCCGTGGTTTTTCCAGGAAGCAGTGGAGAGGATCAATAGATCGCCCACTCAGCGTTCATTCCCTCCATCTGACTCAACATTGGACATGTTAGGATCCTGCAGGGATTGGTAAACCTTGAGTCTGGTAACCATCTCCCTAAGCCCCCCCCCCTCCGTTCGCTGCGTCAGCCTAAAGGTGGAAAGCATGGCTTCACATCCTTGTGTGTTTTCAACATGTATGCAGCGTGAGCCGAACTCCCGCCCCAGCCTATGTAAATTTCATGTGACATGGGAAGCCGCCGCTACCTTTTATGGTGAGAGCTGTATTTCAGTACAGTAGAATGTTGCCAAGTATTTCGGGTCGCGGGAGGAGAAGAGTGTGTTTAGAGGGTGACTCTGTCTGTGGGAGTGTGTGTGTGTGTGTTAGCGTGTTTGTCTGTCTGAGTGTTTTCATAAGTCTGACAGCAGGCAAGTGACTAAAAGAAAGGAAGAAAGTTTAGAAAGGAGCCAGAGACAAATAAGAAAATCCAGTAACCAGGCGGGATTTTAGGTGTTGATGTTTTTACGGGAGTGAAAGTAAGTGGACTTTGAACTTTTTTAATGTTTTAATTGATTATTTGAGGGGTTTCTTGTCATGTTGTTCTTTTATGTTATGGTCATTTTTAGAACTTTGCGGCATTTGCTTTGCATTTCCCTTTTTAAATTCCAGGAACTCTCTGACACACTGCGCAATTCATTTGGTCAAGTCATTAGGTCTGGTAAAAAATAAAAAAAAATATAACTAATGTAGCAGATGTTTGTAATTTACTCAGAATTGAACTCTTGCTTCCACTTGTTTTTCTCCTTTTTTGTCTAAACTTTTAACCATCTCTACCCTCCTCCTGCAGGGTTGCTTCTTGGCGGTGTGTTGGGAGGAAAAAAGAGGAATGTTGTTGTTGTGACTGAGTTTGATTCATGGTGGCTAGTAGTCAAACAACTTCACTTTATGTACACATATGGACAGAAGTGTGATATGTGAGGTGGAGTTTGTATAAAAGCCCTTCCTGCATGTTGACCCGTCCCATTCACTGTGCGGCGGAGATGTCAGGGCAACATGCTGCTACTGTCGATGTAAATACATATATAAACAGGTACAGGCTCCTGTCCACTGATGTATGTCACCTATGATTTATAATCTGCCCTACAGACAGGATTATGTGGATGGCTGAGTCTACACTGACAGGCTAAGCCTTTATTACACGAGGAATCCTCTGCATGTTCCTCTGATGTTATGACAACAGTTTAACCTTATCTGAGTGACACTTTCCCAGAGCTTTTGTTGGGTAAGTCACTCACCACTTAGCACAAGTCCGGCTAAGCTAATAATAATAATTGAGTCCAACAGCTGTCAGAGGCGAGGAACCGCTCGGTATTACTCCTATAATTAACACGTCTTTAATCTTACATGATACTTATCTATTTCTGCCCTCATCAGCAGCTAATACTTTAGGAAGAGATAGACAAATCTAACAGTTAAGAGTGTTCTTTCATCTCGATTTTATATTGGAAAGTAATTATTAGGCAAACAAACAATTAGCAGTGTAATATCACTGATACTAGTTCTGATTTGTCTGTTAAAAGTGTCCTCTAAACAAGCCAGTAAATATACTAGTGAAACAATATGTTCGCCAAAACACTATTTAATCTGCACTTCCCAGTCAAACTTCTGCAATCCTAACTAGAAGTAGACCGATACATCGGCTGATTTTTGCCTGATTATTGCGTTCTTTTTTTTTCTGGTGCTGCAATGGACGATTCATAAGTGCATTCAGTAGCCATGCTGTGAGTACATATTGTATAATATTGTATAATAATCAGTGTAGGCATTGGCCCTAAAGAACTTTATTGATTGATATATATAACCCTAATTATATAAGAAAATGTGCTAGTTTAGATATTATCTCATTGAAGGGTACTAAATCCTTATCTAGGTCCTAAATCATCCATTGCTTCTGCCGTTATATGGAGTCATGTTTAGATGCGTTTTTGAGCATGTATAAAAATTGATCTTCCATCAAAAAGTCACAGTTTTACCATAACTACTATAATCAGCAAAGGTTTAGTGTTTCTCTTCCTTGATGGTACATAATTCAGGTATATTCCACAGAGAACTCATATCCCTTGAGATCCCATTTGTGTGACATGGTGCTGTATAAATAAACTTGATTAAAAAAATTGAATTAAATCAACATAATTGGGACACTCCTTAATGAAGTCAGTGCTCTTCATTCCTCACTGATTTCTAATGCATAAATATGTGAGACTCAGTAAACATGAGTGTATAAGTAATCAGTCCTACAGCACATGTCTGAAGTCTTTATTTTTGCACTTTTTAAGAAAGAACAAAAATGTACCAAACATACGCCATTCTTAAAAGGAATTTAGATTTTCAATCATATGTAAGGCGTACTAACAGTAAATTATATAATTATCTCAAAATAGAATTACATTTAGGTTCATCAGTACATCAAAAATACATCAGTTACATTTGTACTCAATGTAGCTATATAAACCACAGAGGATAAACTACTAATTTTTTTATTTTTGCATTTTTTTGGAAAACAGAAATACAGAAAGCTGCATATTCTAGCTTTACTGTGGCAGTTAACTATTTTTTTTTGTTGATAAATGTTTGGTTTATTGTTTTTTTTTTCTTAATTAATAAAAGTTACCAGTGAAAAACACAATATAATAAACACACAATTTTGTTATTTAAATGCCTTAATTTAGAAATATTTGCATTTCTAAATGCTACAAAGCCATCTGCCTTTAACCTTCAACTCCTCAGAAAAACTTGGTGCTCAAACACAGCACCTAGTGCAAGGCATCATGGGTAAGATTAGAAATAGGATTCAGTCTAAGAGAGGCAGATACTAAAAAAGTATTGCTTTGCTTTTTAGGCAAGCCGGATAAGAAAATATAACAACCGTATTTAAAAATATAAACTTCCTGTATATTCCTGTACAGTATGTTTACTTGTTCATGGGAGGATTTTTTCCCCCCTCATAATAGAAAAGAACAACATAAACATTCTCTTGGCTGGCTTTCGGTCTCTAACATTTCAAGTTAGGTTTAATAGATAGTCTTCAATAAAATCTACTGCAAATTAAAACTTAATATTAGTTTAAAACCTCCACAGTTGTCAATATTTTCTTTTCTTTAGTGGGACAGAGATATTCTTACACATTGTTTTTATCCTCAGTAGCTGTTTTAATCGTCACACATTTTTAGGCATAAGTCTGAATGAGATGTTAATGTTGGCCTCAAATTCAATGGTAACATAAATGTCCAACATGGATCATCCCATTATTAACTAACTTATTTTACTAAAAATCCTAATGCTAATATTTTCATATTTTGATTTTGATAGACTTAAGCAACCCTCTAGATTTAGCAGTGTATATATATATATATATATATATATATATATATATATATATATATATATATATATATATATATGGCAGATTGTGGCATTAAGCAGGGAAGGAGCAATGCTACATTAATGTAGGGCTGCAGCTAACGATTATTTGCAAATTGATTAAGCTGTCGATTATTTTTTCTAATTCATTGATCAATAATTGGATAGCCAAATGTTCTTTAAAGAAGAGTTTTTTACGAAATTAAAGCACGTGAAACACAAACTTTTCCACAATGATAGAAGATATAGACAGACAAAAACATGTTAAATGCAAAATGTTTATATATTTTACTATCTTGGTATCATTACTGTGGGTGTGTAAGCGGGTTGCTCTGTCAGCTAAAAGCATGTTTTAGAGTCGGCATACTAAAGTTAACGAATGATCAATTACCAAATTAGTTGACGATTATTTCAATAATCAATTAATCACGATTAATCTGACAGTTTCAGCCCTACATTAATTTATACTTCATACTCCGTTAGAAAACTACACTGCAAAAAAAGTAGATCTAAATAAGTAATCTTTTGTTAAAATAAGTGCATTTTTTCTTGAATTGAGGACTTAAGTGAGACATTTTACCAATTGAACAAGACAATTTACATTTAAAATAATAAAAAAAAAATATATTGTCTTATTTCAAGTGAATATTATCTAATTATCTTATTTTAACATTAAAAAAATCTGATTCCATTGGCAAATCATCTTATTTACCTACTCAAATTAAGGGTACATAAACTTAATTACATTTTTTTCTACTTATTTCGAGATAGTTTTTGCATTGTAGTCACTTCAGCACGTTCTCCAGCATATGAGAATAATTGAAAACAGTTTGGACTGTATGGCAGAAAGTTTTCGCCTTTTTGAAACCTTTAACTGAAGTTGACTGTTATCTGCTCATGCATCTTAGTTCAATGTGTAATGATTTTGTCCATTTAATATTTTTCCTTATCAAAGCTGGCTCATTAGCTCAGCTGTTCACTGTGCCATGGTGCCACACATGCTTACTCTCACATGTACACAAAGATGCAGTGTTGCTCCCAGCTAGATATTCACCACACTGGAAGAATACTCGGTGTCGGGACAGACCGAGGTTTGTGTTTTGTTGCTAAGGTTTGCATTTCTGTATGTTGTCAGTGTGTGTGTGTGTATATGTGTGAGACTAGTTGTCTATGTATGCTAGACAACAGATCTCATTGTCCCCAGTGGTTTGCTCTTAGAGGAATCAATAGGCATTGTTTGTTTGGCATTCCTAGCTGGCGCTACACTTGGAGAGCCAAATTATATGTAATTGAGGGACAAAAAGTTGAATTTATAGTTCGGAAGACTTACAACTTGATAGTGATAATGATGATGTTGACGCTAAAAGCATGAGAAGGAAAATAACGTCATTATCCAATTAAAAACAAATATATTTGGATTAGACTTCAAGGGCAGGACATGTTTTTACAATTAAAAACGACATAATGACTCTGATTTAGCTTAAAATAAAGTGTTTTCGTTGCTACTCATGGCTGGTGTGTGTCAGCCTTCCAGAACTCAATGTGAGACTAGAGATGGGCTGATATATGCAGCAAACTGTATGTATAAATGTAAAGGTCAGTGAGGATGCTCTGTCTCTCATGGTGCAGTGTGAGCACAAAGGCCAGGGGTGTTGAATTTCCCACTGCGTTGTGTTCTGTGATGACCTGCATCAGCAAACCCTCACCCTGACTCCACCTCGGTCAGAATGCTGAAACTACTTCATTTTACTGAAGAGCAGCAAAACCAGAAGAAGCAGACGCATCTCTCTCCTTCTCGCCGCTGCTGAGGTTGAAAAAAAGAGTCCTGCTTAAAAGTTTTGCTTTGTCAGTAACTCTAATCAACCGCATCATGTGCATAATCACCATATAAATCAATTAGTTATATATTTTTTAATATCAGTGCAAAGTACAAAGTGGGATCTGTTTGTTCCTCTGTCTGTCTTTTTTAAATTTTGGACAAAAATAGAAGAACTTGATTCAATTTAGAGCACAAATTTGAATAATTTCATATCAGGATTTCACAACAGATCAGTTGTTAAGCAGTTTTTATTTGTTCATGTCCTATTCTGTCAAACCAAGTTAATCTGTGGTTATAACGTGGCCCCTCATTAATTTTTCGGGAAGCTTTATCTGGGAGCCTCACCCTCTTTTTTTTTTTTTAAGCTGCACTTCAACATCCCCTCCATACTTTTGCAATACTTAGACAGCTTCAGCTTTTCTAATCAGTTGAGACACGTCTTCATTGCAAAACAGTCTTTTGTGCAGAAGAACACCTCAGCGAATAATCACCAATCAAATTCCGAGGAGGCTTTGTGCTCAGTTTGTGCTTTCTGTTAAAGCTGTGGACGCCGTTGTTGTTGAGCTGATATGTTGTGCAGCTCATTTTGAAGAGAAAGCAAAAGATGTGCAGACTTGTTTGTGATACAGCGCATGCCGTTAAGGCATTTTCAGGTGTCACATGACCGTGAGCTGCCTGTGATGTGCTGATATTGAAGGCATGCTTCTTCTTTTTGCAGCCATGCAATGTTTGGACCACGTGCTCTAAAGAGCAATAGGAAGCACAGAGTCTTTCTTGTTTGCTCTCTCTTGCCAACCAGTTCCTCCATTGTGTCTGACCTTGCATCAGCCCACAAAACCTTGGAGCCCGAGGGAGGACTGCTAAAGATGCTGGAAGAGTTTAGGCCCGACAGTCGCTTTAAAATATGGATGGAGTTTTGACTTCTAGATGAATCCATCCTAAAACATAATGTGCATTTGATGCTTGAAGCAAACTTTTTTTTATTTTATTTTTTATAGATTTGCAGGAGAGAGGTACAGTAAAGTGAAACTTGACAGAGGACTGGGTATGCTGACAGGAAAGCCCACTGAGATGAAGAAATCAATAGGGCAAAAAATGCCCACGTCTGGACATGATGGATCATAAAGAGAGCTCATTATCGCTCCAGAACATTACCCTATACTGCATAGTCACAGATATCCACTTGTCTGACTCAAACAGAAACCATGGAAACTGATTAAGACAGATCTCAGGGGGCATCGGTTTTCAAGCGACGAGCCATTAAACTCTCTCGTTTTCTTAAAGACTGTGGCCTGTGCCTTTCATTTATGAAATCTTTATATAGAATCCTCCGTTCCAACTCATTAAGGGTGTCCAGCTGCGGCTTTTGTTCAGGAGAAGTTGCCGTGTGTGTTTGTGAAGAAGTGTTGGCAGGACACAGTTCAGCCACATTAGTCGCATCAACATCATTTGTTATCAAGCAGGTCTTATAGGGGGCTTGCATGCTTACTTATGACAGGACTGACCTTTAACAAGTGCAAAAATGAAATGATGAAGAACTTCTGTCATGATAGTTCTTGGTGATAGAGATTTAACCAAACAAAAATATGGAAGGCCATAAATTTGAGGATAAAAAGGATCTTGTGACTGTTTTCCAACATTATCATCCACTTTATCGAAATCAGAAAGTTTTTAATAAAAGTCTATTAAAGAAAACTTAACCTGCTACTGTTTCAAACTGCTATAAAGTCCATAAAGGCTGATGAAGTTATTTAAATGAATTGTAATTCATTGATAATTGAAAAAAACTAATTTAGTAATTGATTAATCATTAACTACTCTATACAGCCTCTAACAAATGCCATCAGCTTAAATAGCAAACTGCTCGGCACAGTGGTAAATTGTGCCAAAATTGTACAAAATATATAAAAATTTTGCTTATAAGAACTTTTTTTTTTTCTTTGAATAAGCTCTATCTAGAACTCCCTTAGGTTGTATAGTTTTAGCTTCATGTGATTGAAATTGTTGTATTAAATCTTATAAATGGCACCTTTTGCTCTCTTATTTTATATCCAATAATTGGAAAAATAATCAACAGACTAATCGATTAGCCAAATAATTGTTAGTTGTATCCCCCCTGGATTTAGCCACTAAAATTAGGAACGATTACTGAAACTTAAATTGCATTCTTCATGTTTAGTTTGTTCAAATATGAATTGATAATTTAGCACCAAACTTTTTAAAACATCTTCAACATATCCTAATCTATTTTGTCCAATTACAGACATGGATCTAGAGCTCAAACTAAATAAAATAACTAGTCTTGCAGTCTCCATTCTTTGCAGTCTTAATTACCTCAGATCTGTGCAGAAAGGCTGTGGAACATAAGGGCTCGTTTTACATTCTTAAATATAACTATATCTATACAATATATATATATATATCTTCCTCTTTTTTTAAAACATCATTGAGACTAAAGAATGCTAAATTTAACTCTTCTTCTTCACTGTTGCTGTCAGTGCACCTCATAGAGGTTAAAGCGGGTTTTAACTGACTGCAATTGAATACAATTGATTTTTTTAGATCAAGTTTCAGCTGAAAATCCTCTGCTTCCCGTTACCGGACATTCTCCCAAAATAAATAATAAAAAATAATAATATTAATAAAACACTCCTCCTTTTTCAAGATATGATCTCCTCTGTAGTAAAGCTCGATGCTACGGGTGAATTGTTGAGCGTTGAGCTTCTATGTGCACCTAGGGAAGTGGAGAAGTTGCAGCATTTGTGCATAATCATTGCTCTGCTCCAAAGGTCATTTCTAGCAGTAATAAGTCATTTGTTTAACGGTCATCTAAGGTAAAGAGGCATCATTTTCTGGTTTTCTTTTAAAATGTTGTATATCTGTGTTGCTAGGCGGTCTTAGCTTGGGCTAAGCGGCTGCAGAGCTCTGATATAACTTGTTGCGTTGTTATTAACTTAGCAGGGGTCAGTTGTGCTGTTTAAGGTGCACATGTTTTTCTGGGAAATGCAATTTCTCCGTGCAGAGGGTGTGGTGACTTAGGCTGCTGGTGTGATAAGAGCAGGATGGGCCCCTGGGAGCCCAATCATGCAAATGGTGAGCCAAATGGTATACCAAAAACATTTAAAAACACGCCATTTTTAAAAGAAGCCGGTAGTCGAGAAAACAAGCCTTCCTCTTTTCTAACTTTTGAATGTATCATTCTTTGATGAGCATGATACCGTTGGCAGTTTACGGCAGCGTGATTGATCACCTGTTTATGCGAGAGGCAGCAGTTATATAAATATTAAACAGTGATAATTTTCGCTCTGCGTCTGTGTTTTTCCCCAGCAGCAGTCAGGTCAGCCTCCTGTCTGCTCCCCACCTCCCTCCTCTCTCTCACCTGGCCCTCAGCCCAGAATGTTGCTGCAATTTTCCTCCTTCTGATTGGTCCCCACTCTCACAAGACTTCACAAGAAAGGAAATGACTAAACTCTTCTCCCTCTTGCCCTGCCTCAACTTCCCTCTTTGCTTTCACTCTCTTCCTTTCATTTTTTATTTTTTTTTTCCCTAAACGCTTTTTCTAACTGACCTTTACTTTACGGGGTGGAAAACGACACGAAAATCTGACCTGATCTGATTTTAAAGCCTCAATCGGAAGCTGTGAATGGCTGCTTTGTGGATTTTGTAGTTGTGTGAGTATGAGTGCAATGACACGATGAGCATGCGTTTGTATTTAGTGCACAGGGTATGCTGGAAGCTATTTTTGTTATTGGCTAATGTTGTGGTATTTCAGACATTTTTTTTTTCACTTTTTTCCAGCTGCATAGTGTTGTAGTGGCACGATTTAAAGGTGCAGCAGATAAGAAGTTTATCTGGAAGACACGAGGCAGAGAAAAACACGATTTTTTTTTTAGTGGCCGTCATTAGACTAATTTGTTTGTCTTTCCCTCTCTCCTCAGAGGAAGTGCCTTCCCTGATGTCTGCTGCAGCTTTGACCTGCTTCTACAGCTGAAGCTCCATCCCCCTCTCCCCTTGCTCGCTCGCTTGCTGCCACAGTTCTAAGAGTAAAAGGACAACGACCACACCTTTCCCCAGTTTCTCCACCATCAGCATCCACTCCAGCATCAGCCCTCCCCACCAGACGGCCCTGCTGCTCACTACCAGCTGACCAGCCTTACCACTGCACCACCAGGCCCCACAAACAGCATTTCACCCACCTTGCCTTTCACCATCGCCTTCAACCCCTTGAGGCCTCCGCTCAGATCTCAGTGTCCTTAACTTTCCTGAAGCAGACTTTATAGACTGTCACCTTTGTTGCCTGCTTCACTGCACCCAACCAGAGGGCTCTCAGTTTGGACGTTGCATAAGAAAGTAAGCAATAAACTAAAAGAGTGAAGAGGGACACATTTGTAGGCTCCTGGATATCAGATCTTTGCCGGGTGTTGCGTGCATCAGGAAAATGACCCATTAACGTCCTCAGCAAACACTGTCCTGCAGCATTTCACCAATCGCATTTTTCTGAATGTTTTATTTCAAATAATCACAAGCAGCAAAGATATAAAGGAAACATTTTTTTTTTTAAAAAAAAAAGGACATTTGTGGATTTAAAACACTAGAAGTACTTTATCCGCACCTGACGTGTCTCTGTTAAGAACACCTTTTGCCTGCGTGTTGCCATGGCCATGAACATAGCACACATCCGCGACACAAAGTGGCTGACACTGGAAGTATGCCGAGAGTTTCAGAGGGGCACTTGCTCACGCTCCGACCAGGAGTGCAAGTTCGCCCATCCGGCGAAGAGCTGCCAGGTGGACAACGGGCGGGTGATTGCTTGCTTCGATTCACTTAAGGTAAGAGAGAGCGAAGCTACATCTCAGTAAGGCAGGCTGTTCTAAAATAAGTGGCTTAAACACCATTTGAGGAACTTCGCTGAGTTAGAAACTGAAACTTGTTTTCAGATTTAGCATCCGGTCACAACATGGCTTATTTTAGCGCTACGCCTTCCTGGCTATATGAGTCTGCTTCTAGCACTTAAGAAAAAGGAAGCTTATTTTTTTTCTTATTAAAAATGGCTTTTTTTTTCTAAAGAAGCAGTAATGGTAGATGTAACCTCTGGAATGGGCGACATTTTCTGACCTGTTGTCTGCTGATGGGTTGAGAATTTAATTAGCAGCTGTTGGACTTTACATCCACATAGCAACTTTAATTTTTTATTAATTTCCCCTCCTCTCAGAAATGAAAACAATGCCAGTAGTTTGACAAAAAATTACTCAAACAGGCTGTCTTGTCTGCTGACTGTATCAATGCCCTGAGTATTTCACATTTCAGTAGCTGTAGAGGAGTGAAGCAATCGCATCGTTCAAACCACTTCCTGTGTAAAAGCCTAAGGGCTGCCACAGGAGGTTGGCGTGAGTATCTCTATAAGCATATCTGTGTCTTTTAGAGTACAGTTGGAGACAGATTTTCAACATGGGAGCAAAAAGTTTGCAAGTTTGAACAAAAATAGTAAACACTTTCCTTTCTTGGCCATTCCTGGTTAAGAAGTCTAACAGTCTTTCCAGAATGACACAAAAAATAAAGGTTTAGATTTGGTGTTTTGCTTGATTTTACCTCTATGACTAATGAGTAGGTTAGGATTAAAAATAAGACCGAGCTGTTAACCCTTTATAGGGCACACAGTGAAATACTTTAAAAATCCACACTTCAAGCCAACAGTGTTATTGGAATCCAGGACAAGACCTTATTACCTTCGAAACATTAAAAAAATATGGATATTTTGATGGCAAAAATGAATGTCGATGTGATAACAAGAAACACCAACTTGCCTGAATATATGAAGAAAAATAACAAAAGTGCTTCTATAAGAAATTCATGAAAAACACTTGAGTGTTTGAGTGAAAGAAACAATTTTTTTGTTACAACATAACCTTAGAGGCATTAATGCTGATACTGGCACATTGTTTAGTTTAAAAAACCTAAATATAATTGTTAACTAGGCTTGTTAACTTTTTAATAACTTTTGATTTAGCCTTTTCCCTTTTTTCTTGACTTCTTTTGTTTTAGCTTTATTTACAGTAGGTAATATATCACTCAAGTGTTCATCTAATTGGTCAAATGCCAAAATAAGATGTAAAGCCATGTAGCAGTATCTTTCCTGAATGGCTGGATATAGATCTTGTGCTTCTAGACCTCACTGAGGGACGGGGGGGGGACTCCATTTTTAAGGGGTATGCCAGGGATCAAAAACAGTAACTTGCACTATAAAGGGTTAAAGTTCACTCAAAAATAAGAGTTTATAAAGGGATTTAGACAAGAAAAAAGCCGAATGCATGATTAGTAAATGTAGTTTTGGTGCATCTATTACATTAATGGTGACTGCTAAATCATTTTACAACCTCTGTCTATTGAATTATAACAAACACAACAATTTTACAGGTTTGTGTTTATTTCCTTCCATTACCTTGCTGTAGAGATGCGGCTATGTTACCAGAAATTAACTGCAGGATTAAAACCAATCAATAAGCCAATTTTCCTCTGTATAGCTCTTATAGGTCGTGCAACATTTAATCTCTATAAACACATAAACCAGAAGTATTTACTATTATGAACTTGAGTTGAACAAAAATATTTAGTCACGGTTAAGTAAAAAAAAAGATCTGTATTCCATGCAGATCAAATTTTAAAACAATGTTTTAATTTGACCGGCACATTTATTAAATGTAGAAAGAATGTTGACATTCTGTATCGGCCCCACCAGAGTGCTGACTTGAATCTGATACAGAACTGAGGTGGGAGTTAAAGATAAGGGTGATGGCAAAGAAGCCTTTTAACAGACTAGGAGCTCATCACCAGAAAGGAATCATTTAGATAGCAGTGAAAACATGCAAAACTCTGCTCAGCATTCCTTAAAAAAGGTTTGATTGTTTTAATGGCAATGAAGATTTACCATTGACAACTAGGTAGAATAGAAATGATTCTTAAATGTCATTAATGTCATTAATGTCATTAAAAAACAATTATATTAATAGAGATTATTTATTTTTATTAAAACTAAAACTCATTTTAAATTGTGTTTTTGTCATTGGATAGATGTAAGTATCAGAACCAAAGTTCTGAGTGGAATAAAATGTACTGTAAATTTAAAACTTGCTTGTATGCTTGTAGTTTCTTAATTTTCTTCTGTAATCCTCTATAAGGTCAGACCTTATTGGAAATCAGTAAAAGTCGAAAAAGTCCATCTTGATATGATACATCTATGAATAAAAGGTTGTAATTGGCAAAATATATCAATAAATGTTAACTAGGACAGCAGAAATGTCTGCAGCCAATCTAGAGAGTTCTAACTGCTACAAAAACATGACAGCATACTCCTGACTATTTTGAGGTCACAGTCCCCTCAGTTTTACAGCAATGGCATGTCATTTGAGCAGGAAGCTCTTACCATCTATCTATAGGTTTATATATTGTCTTCTGTACTAAAAAACAGGCCATCAGGAAACCAGGCAACTCTTAAGTGTCTATTTGCAAATCCCAAAAGGAATTAATTTATTAGTTTAAAAAAATTTTCACTGGGACTTGCGCTGATCTTTTTTAAATCGTTTGTCCCAGTTTCTTTTCTGAACCAGAGCAGTTCTTTGCAGTGGAAAGAAGCAAATTGAGCAAAAAGATTAAAAAAATTACAAAAAGGAAGCCTGTTGATTAGTCGAACACCTAAAATGCAAATGCAAAGACATATCTGCATTGCAACACATAAGTGAGGTTTGCACAGACCCACAGACATATTCACCGACAGCAAGTTGTCCTACTTTAATTTATTGTTGAAATAGGACAAACTCTCCAGTGAGCACCGTTACAACAGGCCATATTGCTCTCCTTTTACTTGTCTCGCTCTCACATCAGTGCATCCACTTGGACGTGTGCACAAGCTCCTGGCCCATGAGAGCGGATCGACCTTCTTCTTGAGAAGTATATAATTAGAACAGGTCTCACATGATCACCAGTGCATTGCTGAGCAGGTCACACCCAAACCGAGTCATTTCCCCAACATCCACTCTCTATCTCTTTTTAGCCTGCATTTCATGTCTTACACGTGCACACAGCCATGCTCTGAGATAACGCACACTCTATGCACATGGTGCCTCTAGTTTACACAAGCAGAAAACATTAAGGAGTTATCTTTTTTTCAAAAACCAACAAACGAAAAAACACGCTTTTGGTTTCCATGTCATCACTTTTGGATTATAAAGCTTCCTTTTAGAGAGCGTTTAAGTAGACCGCAGCATTTGTGCATGTGTGCAGTTGTGTTTGAATTTTCTCCCGCCTTAGACTTGGCCTTAACCCCAGAGTGCAGCCCTCTCTTTGCTCGTCTATCTGGTTGGTGCAGCACGGACAGCTCAGCTATGTTGAAACAGGGTAAATATTTAGAGAGGGATAATGGGAGCCTGGACTCCTAGATTTAAATTCAGCTTTGTAACTTTGTCTGTTGATGATTAACGCACCGATCAGATCGGGTGGGCAGAATATCCTGATTTGGAATCTGTATAAACATTGTGGCTTGTAGTTAAAGCTGAAATAAGCTGCAGGTCAATTAATTAGAGCAGTTGTTTACATGCTCTGCCACATCCTGCTCTGATACCGAGTTCAAAGTAGGTGCTCTATGGTATTTTAGCGAAGGAAAGACGGATTTTATTCTTTCAATATTCATCTGTGCTTTCTGTTGATAAGTCTAATTGCATCTGCAGAATCATGGAAGTAAATGAATGCCTTGTTAGAAAAAATGAAACTTGAGTGTGCAGTAATTGATCAAGCTTTCTGCTTTAATGGAACTTGTTGTTGCTTGCTCTCATACTTGCTGGCCTTCTTCTTGTTGATATCCCATGCGGTCGGGTTCTTGCCTCCTTTAGTCCAGGCCACACCCATCGAGAGCACAGCTCACGTTACACACTGCTGAGATCTCGTTTAACCCTGCAGACACATAGCGTATATATAAATATATATATGTATGTATGTTTGCGTGAATATATGTATGTGTATATATATTTGTTTATATATATATGTATATGTATGCATATTTACACATAAAAACCTGTGTTGATAGGAGGGCTGCCATCTGGTCTTTGATATAAACTTATTAGCAAAAGCAGCTCCTTTTGATTTTACTTCAATAGTACCAGTGACAAAATGGAGTGGTTAAAAGCATGAAGAAGGGTTTGAATATGCTTTGATGTCTTGTACACATCTTCTGTCTAAAAATTACCACTGTGGTCAATTCAGAAAATAAAAAGTGGCAAAAATATGTGCATGCATATGCTGCACTTATCACGGCTGCTCTGAGCCAAAATTCGAATCATTTCATCTGGAGTCCAAACAACATATATCTGGACAGGTGATGCATTTTGGTTCCTCAGACACATTTTCAGGATGACTTTTTCAAAGCTCTGAGTAAGATTGGTGTCAACATAACAAGAACTACCTAACTTGCCTGATGCTGCTGACTGACTTGGTTAAAAAATATTATAAAAACGTGGCTGAAATAATTGGGCTACAATGGATCAGAAAAAAAATCAACTCTCTTGTTATCTGGACCAATGACATGAAAATATGTCTGAATGCAGATTAAATGGCAAGCAAAAAAGCTATTAAAATAAAAGCATCCACTCATAACCCAAAAGAAAAATAAACATATGGATCAACACAGGTTGAAATAAGTGTACAAAATATTGTACATGATAATTTCTTTAGATACCATTCTTTATTCTAACAGATTTATCTTATGTCTCAAATAAACACTTTTGCATACATCTGTACAGTTCAGTCTTATTTCAAATTAAACCTCCTTATAGGCTCTTTATACTAATGGCTGCATAATACACTGACGTGTTACCGCCCTGGATGAGATGTTAGCCAGACGTGTTATTGGTGCTAACAAATCTCCTTGCAAAGTTGTGTCTCTCTCTCCCTCTCTGTGTGTGCACCGTCTGGCCAGTAAAATGTGTGTACTGAGTGTGAAAAGCAATGGGTTATGAGTTCAAGTGGGTATTGTGTATTAGACATTGCCGTCAGATGCTGCTTGGCTGCGTTGACAGCCACACCGTACATGGCCATGCACAGGCTGCAGCTTTTATGCTGCAACAGCTTTATTCATTGCATAGCTATGACATCAGTTAAAGTAGTTAAAATATTTCATTGTGGAGAACAGTTAGAATAAAACTGCCAAAGAGATGAGGAAGAGTCATTTCTCATGGCTGTGTTTTAGGTTAAATAGTGCCAAACTTTTGCCTGATGTAAGGCTGCAGTTCACAAAATGAACAGGAAATCCTCAACTGAACTGAATTAGATGCTTTAATGAAACAACTGTGAGTGCATTCACAACCATTTTGCATTTTCATTTAAGCCTTCCACACATGAAGGAGTGTGCTGTTATTGGAGAGCTTTTTGTTTCACTTTCTTCCTTCCTCTGTTAAAAATTGATACGCTAGTTCAAAGTCTCAAAATGAGACTTTCTTTTTGTAAGCTAGCTCTTACAGGTCTCTTTATTTTCACGTTGACTGAATTACACTGACATCTCACTTTTAAACTGGGCAAAAGTTGGATTTCTATTGCAGCACCCTAACCCTGGCCTACACACTCTAAACCACACAGAACTATTCTTTGCTCTGCTGGTTTTATGGTTTAGCTACATCCTTGTCACATCAACGTGGCTTTGCATCTTTTTCTGTGAGCTTATGTGACGGAAGATCAGTGACAAAAGTCTTTTCTTTCCGGTGTCAGCCGTCCCTGTCTCTCTGTCACACTGGGCCCATTATAGCGCCACTGATACAATGATTACTTTTCTATCGGCCCTGCTTCTGTCTGTTTAGTGGGAAGACATACCAGACAACCTCACATAGCCATCAGAATTTTTATGGCCTGCTTTCACTGTTAAAAAACCCCCCACACAATTGTCACTATAAATATATATATATATATATATATATATATATTAAAGGCATGTTTTAGAGCAGGCAAACCCCAACCTCGGCCCTCGAGGCCCCCTGTCCTGCAGGTTTTAGAGGTTTCCTTGCTCCAGCGCAGCTGATATTAATTGAAAGCTGACTAACAGCTGTGTTAAAGCAGAGAAACCTCTAAAACCTGCAGGACAGCGGGCCTCGAGGACCAAGATTGGGGATGCCTGTTTTAGAGGTTGACGATTAATCATGTACTGTATTTGCTGTATGTGTATATATATCTATATATATATATATATATATATATATATATATATA
>NW_015150631.1:66627-84554 GCF_000732505.1 Cyprinodon variegatus | reverse complement strand
TATATATATATATATATATATATATATATATATATAGATATATATGTGTGTGTGTACTGGAATCTGGACAACTAGGATAGAACAACAGTTAAAATTGTTATACCACTACATTAGTTAACCTCCTAGTTTGTGTTTATTTCTGTTGTCCTTTAGAGAACCAACTTCAACTTTCCTCCACTTTCTCAACAGTTCTTTCTTTCATCTCCGTCAATCAACATGCAAACAGAGATTCTACTAGTCAGCTTTGCTATTTTCTTCCCGTTGGGCAAGCGAGATCAGGGCAAAGCTATTCCCGTGTTACCTCTCTTAACACCTTTCTGCTGCATGGGCCTCTCCCTCTTGGCAGCTGTTAGAGCCATCAAGGAGGTTTTCCATTTGCTTTTTTGTGTTCCAAGCACAGGTATTAAACAAGAAATGCCACCAGAGTTATAGTACAATCGCCTCACCCTAGTGTACCATCTCAATAATATTACTACTTTTTATGGTTCATGATGTAGATTAATCCAGCTTGACATTAATCCAGCTGTGACTACTATATTACACTAAACACTGGCCCATCTCTAAGAATTTAAATATATTTAAAAAGAGAATTTATTTCTACAATTCAGAACTTATTACATTACAGCAATAAAAAAATCTATGAGAAATTTATGAGAATTGCCATAATATGCCCTCAGTTAAGTCGCATTATATTTGAATTACAGTATCATGCAGACTAAAAGGATGTTACTCAGAACGTGTTGAAAGATTTATTATAGACCCCAGTCATAGCAAGTGCAAAAAGGGCACAAATTTCAAAGAAAATTGAAAAAGAAGGACCTTTAAACTAAAACAGAAGGAATTTGGAAGATCCTTCATGTGTTACTGCCAGACCTCACGGAGATGATCGCACACAGAAACAGGATTAGACCAGTTGACAGTGGGATTAGAGTTGCAGATCGGATTAAAGCCTGTGAGATGAGATTAGCATAATGCATACCCGATTAAATCTGTTATTGCTGCAAACTAAATTAGTCATGAATCCTGGTGTCACAGAGGCAGGAGGAGACAGGAGCCTTTTGTTAATTTTGGTGGATGGGTAGGGGGCTGCCCTACAGACAAAATAGATAGAACCCTCGCTTACGGCAGTCCCACTTTGCAAAGGGCAATTCAAATACAAATCTGTCCTAAAAAGACTATTACAGACTCAACAGAGTCATCGTGGAGTCTTGATTTGCTGCCACAAGCTTATAGGATTTCTGTTAACTGACTCTTCTTTTTAACTCTCACTGGGAAATGGAGCTCAGAGATCTTTCCATTAACTGTCCAGGGCCCCCTCTTCATACTTAAATATTGGACATCTATTATTTGTTGCATTCATTATCATAAACCTTTCTTATTGTGCTTATCCTGCAGATAACAAAATGTTAGAAACTAACCTTGTTAGCCGTTTACACGAAGAAAAGAGGCACAGAAATCATCAGTCTAAGAAAGAGGAAGTGTTACAGGAGTCACATGAACATGTTTTGGTGTAAAAAGAGATAGCACACAGGAGGAGGGGGACATATCAGCAGAAAGACAGAGAGGTCTAAGTTTGGACCCAGGGCTCCAGTATACGTGACATCTGACCTGGGGGCATTTCTGAGAAGCATGTGTGAATAACTCATTGCTCTGCATATGTTTGTGACTCCGTCTCTCCCTATCTATGCGTCTGCTTCTGCACCATGTTAGCACAAATATCAGTGTATTTTTTTGTGTGTGTGCGTAATTAAAAACCTTGGATGTGCCTCGGTAATCTCCTCACTTTGTGTGCTCCTTTCTCAGTGGAGTACACCACCTTTTTGAATTCTGGTGTTGTTTTAGTGAGGGCGATAATGTGACGCTGTGGACATATTTGAACTATTATCATAGATTAACACTCCCTCGCATTGCCGTATCTCCACAAGCCCCAGCACATGCAGTAACATCAACTCCCAGACCACAGAACTGCAACACTGCTCAGTCTGTGCGCTGCAACCCAGCGGGGAGATAGGCTCGGTCTATGGGGTTTTAATGTGTATTTATGATCCAAAAACAAAATGATGTGTTTGACATAGCGTCTTTACATGAATATACAATCTTTTATAGTGTTTAGAAACTTCCTATGTGAAATAAATAAGGTTTTGTTGTTGAAAACAAAATATTAGAAGAGTTGTTTTATACATGTCACTGATTTAAACAAAGCAAAGTGTTCTTACATTCTGCTTAATGAGCCAGATGATGTGCACATACAACGTGCGCACCTACAACGTGCACATTGATGTATTTATATTCATACGTGCACGGTAGACAAAGAGACCAACCGCTGAGCCGGTTCCTTTGAGTCTCTGCTACTCTCCAGCGGAACAAAGCTTGTTTGACTGTTTGTGTGTGAAGAGAAGAGCTTTCATCTCAGCGTATGTTTGGACAGAAGACAGTGGAACGCAGGCCAGAGAACAGTGTGGCTTCGCACCCAAACAGCAGCTGAATACCATCATACTACAGCAGTGCTGCATGGACGATGAGCTGCGGGAGGTGGATTCACACAAAGGCTTTGGCTGCTGTTTGTCCCTTATGCTTTTAAAGATTTCATTTTGGATTTAGATTCGAAAACAATAAAAGTCAAACACAGCAGTCAGGAATAATTATGGGGTGTTATTTCTTTATTATATATTTATATTTCAACATTTTAGATAGATGGAATTATTTATATCAGGTTAAAAAGATGTGTATTAAACTTATTGCAAAAAGTGTCATGATGGGGTTGAGGATTTGAGGACCCAAATGCAGAGAGGAGTAGGCACAGATGAGTTTTTGATGATTTAATGAAAGTCCAAGGGGAACAGAGGCAAAAATACAAAAATACTGAAAACCAAACAAAAACCAATAAACGTCAGGGAAAATACTCAAAGGAATCAAGAGACTAGAAAGCAACGAAACTACATCAACAACACAAGAAACCAGCACTGAGTAAAGGCTCTGCTGCTCTTTTAAGCCCAGCACTCTCATGAGAAAGATTATCTTCACCTGTGTAGGCTCCCCAGGTTCTCCACAAAGATCCTCTCTGGGAGAGATGCATAACTCGCACTAACATAGATACACAGGAACCCTGACAAAATGACTACAGAACAATGGCAGAATTAATTCAAATAAATATTATGACAGAAGTTACAAAAAGCATTAATGAAGGAGATTACTGTAATTCGGAAACATGACAGCACAATTAAAAATAAGCAAATTTTGTTTAAATCAAAATTAGTTTCAATAAATTTACAGGCTGCTCAGTAACACAGTGGGTATACTGCTGCCTTGCAAAAAGAAGGGTCTTGGTTCAATTCCTGGCTTGGGGTCTTTCTGCAAGTATTTTGTGTGTTCTCCCTGTGCATGCAGGGGTTCTCTCTGGCTTCTTCCCGCAGTCCAAAGACATGACTGTTAGGTTCCTTTGCTTCTATAAAATTCTCCCTAGGTGTGAGTGTGTGAATGGTTGTTTGTCTCTGTGTTGCCCTGCTATGGACTGGCGACCTGTTGAGGGTGTAGCCCACCTCTTGCATGTAGGGCACCAGCACTGCTTGGGATAAGCATGACAGAAAATACATTCATTGTAATTCTGTCTTAGACTCATTAAATTAAGAACACAGTCTAAAATTAGCGGTAGGTGTCAAAGTCATGCAAAATAAATAACCCAACTACGGTAACTTCAATTGTATTTTAATTTAGCACTTTTTTCTGTGACAGTTTCTTTTTCTATATATGAAATATAATTTTTTATGGACCAAAAATGAATAAAAACAGAATATTTCCATAATTGAGCAAACTTTTCTAATATGTTTTTTTGCACATGGCTGAGGATTAACAAAAACGTAATGTTTCAGAACCACGAAAACTCCTTTTTTTACACATTTTCTATAGTTTAAATGTTTTTAAAGAGATGCTGAAGATAACAATAGATCAACTCAGGTTATTCCTTCCTGACCTGCTGCGGCTGCAGACTGCCAGTCAACCGACTGAAAGAAAGCTACTGCACATATCACCTGCTTGCAAGAAACCCAAGTTTAGCTGTCTGGTAACATCAGCTTGTTATACTTTTGTCACTCTAATAAAAGAACACCAAAAAGTAAATTATATCCTGAACAACAAACATATCTATTTTTAAGCTACTACTATTTGTATCAGTATAAAAAAATAGTAGGTAAATTTGTAAATATCTTAACTGCCATTATTAATATCTCAGTTTTTGTAGCAGTAGAAATATGGGTACACTTTATTTAGTTTGACAGCAATAATATCATGAAAAACTTTAGTACTTCTACGTTGTGTATATAATACAATAAATTATACCATTAAACTCTCATAACAACCTTAGGTCAGATTTCTCTTAAAATTATTCGGTGACACTTTGCTGGGAAATATTCCTTTATTACACAATGTTAAATATTAAATAAAACACAATGAGGTATGCAGAACACCAAGGCATGGATTAATGTGCAGCCAGTGTAAATCTAAAAAAAGGATTTTTTTTTAAATATTGACCTTAATGTATTTATACTTAGTTTAATATTTAGTTCTAGATATCAGAAGACTCACAGGTTAGTAGCAGAGACAAAGAAATCTGAAAACGTCTTCCATGTACAGTAGCTTTATTCTTTATAATCAAATATTAGGGTTCTCAGGTCACAAGGTTTGTGTCTATTGCATATAGTTTTTGTAAAATGTTACCGGAGCACATGCATTTTAAACCTTGCTGCATGCTTTACCTCCTTCCCAAAAAGAATGGGATTCAGCCACACCCAGCATTCTTTCAGCATTGCTTCACTGTTTGTTTAATTCCCACATAGTCACAAAAGCAGGGTGTGTGTCTTTGGGTAAGAGACAGCCAGTTAGAGGGGAGTGGGATCAGGGCGGGACATGTTTTTACAACTTATCATCAAACAGTCTGCCCAGTAGCCAGTGGGATTATTGTTCCCAGTTTGGCCTGCATGGCTATCGGCTGCTCTGATCTTAACGGGTGAAGCTCAGACTTCCAGAGAAAACACGTTAACAGAAAAACCTTGCTTACCGATGTTTTTTTGCTGTAAACTATAAGGTTACTGCACTTAAAATTTAATGTGCAGAATCCCTTTGAGTAACGAGGAGAAATATTTATCTTGCCTTGCTCACAACCTGCTCTGACTCTGGGGAATTAGCTAATGATGCTGGTGAATCATTCAGAAAGCGATCACTGTTGTTTTTCATCATTGCAGGCAAACATTAGGCACAGTTCATTCTATTCCCTCTTCACGTTCCCATTATATTCCTCATTTCTTTTCCTAAAAGCATCCTGGGGCTTTAAGTGGGCCTTCATTGCAGTTTTCAAACGTTTCATTTGCATGATTACATTTAAATTGTATCAGTGTCTCAACATGGTTTTCCCGAACAATTTTGCAGCTTAGTAGTCGATAGGAACATAGAAATATGGAAGATGACACCTCTATCATTTGTTTTCATTGAGAGTGACCTTTTTAATTACTGGCATGGACATGGAACAAATTGGGCTAGTGTAGAGACACACAGATGCATCTGAACTAATTATGGCTGCAAGGCGAGTAGTGATTTCTTCTCTGACTGTCTCTGTCTGCCAGTGATCAGACAGGCAGCTCTGTTGCTGTGGACACCATCTGTAGCTACTCCTCAAGGCCACTGATGTCACCATAACAGAAACAAACACGGCAGCGTCTTCCTTTCGTCTTTGACCGCATCACTTTGCAGCACTTGACAGTCCCCTGTTTTTTGATCACGTCGTTCTTCTTCTGCAACTTCTAAAATTTCCCTGACGCAGCCCTCGCGCTGCCTCGCAGGGCTCCCGCTTTCCCTCATTCTCCTCTTACTCTGACTGACGTTTCCTCTTCTGGGACCAGACTTGCTTATTCAAAATGGCTACCCGTTCTGGTAGCAGGCATGTTCTTTGAAAATCTCGGCTAGGGGCAGATCTGGTTACTCAAAATCAAGAATATATATATATTTTTTTATTCTCCTTTTACTCACATTTACAGTTCTCCTGTTGCTGACTCTGGCAGTCAGGGAAGTCTAGGTCATGTGAGGTGAACGCAACATGATCTTTTATGTCTTTATAACCCCCTCCGCCCACCCTCCCCACCGCTCTGAAATCACACCCACACTTTCCACCCCTCACCGCCTATCATTTTTATGCTTTGGTCTACCTGCTTTCAACTCCTTTTTTTCTCCCTTTTCATGCTCATGCTGTACTCTCTTGCCACAGAGCTGCACATCTCAGCATGTGGCCTGTCAGAAAATTACGTTAACGTGAGCTCTGAAGTGTCTGGTGTGGAATAATAAAAATGTTTCATATTCCCCTTTGGAGGAAGAAAAATCCTGCGTTTATCAAATTAGAAGAATGAATCATTTCATTGCTTTCTCTTTACAAAGTGTTGTTTTACTCCCAGTTCTGATGTCTCAGGAAAATCTGTATGATGCTACTTAAAGGTATAAAAAAAATAAAATAAAAATCTTTATTGTCCCACAATAAAAATTCACTCTGCATTTTAACTCATACCCTTGGATGCAGTGGGCTGCCATTGTGTGGCACCCAGGGAGCAGAGTGGGGTTAAGGGTCTTTTCCCCATTTTCACTTACCGGTGGTGAGTCTGACATAGTGGAAAAATTGCAAAACTTTTGGAAAGTAAGCTTGCATGAGCGATGCAAACAGCAACTTTTAAACAGAGCGTGCACGAGGCGAAATGGGCTTGTTCATGCTCTCTCGCACATTTAATAGTCCGTTTCTCTCGGAAGCGGGTACAGGATTGTGCATATGCGTTTTTTTGTGGAGAGGGTGGGGCTTTTAAAAGACTACCTTTAAAGATATGACTTATCTGTAGTCTAATTAATCTTTCTTACATCCTGTCTTATTATATTAACAGACCTCCATGTTTTTCATTGCAATTATATGCAATAGAGCAGCACAAACTAACGGATAAAAAACTATGCATAGTTTTTATAAACAGCATTTTTGTATATATATTATCTTTTTTATATGTATCCAGTGGAACCAAGTTGTAATGTATGATCAGATAACAGGAATACATTGTTCCTGGAAAAGGTTTTTATATTTACCAGAGGAAATTAGTGAGTTACATGCATGGTGAAAGAACGCAGCAGACAGATTGGGGATAAAGTGGTGTTTCAGAAGTCTAAAGCAGGGTTAGGTTTTTAAACAATATCATAAGATTTGGAAATCTTACAGAACACTGTTTGGTCTGAAAATGGACAGATTATGGCACGAATGTTAAATCTAAAAAAGCTGAAGAGATCCATACCTAAATATTAGTTGTGCGTTCTACAAATCCATCCTTTGAGGAGGAGGGACACTATGAAATTAATTGTTGAAAGAAACCTATAAGGTGTCCCGTGTGTCCAGGTATGGACAGAAGCGTGTAGAAAAATAAGAACATTTAAAACACTGTGTGGAGGAAAACACCACTCATAATACCACATATGGACCCAGTAGCGTTTGACCGAGTTAAATGGAAAGTTAGTCAAAGCAAACCTGTTAGGGCCTAAAAAGCACTTGGGGCTGGATGAAGTTTCACCTTCCAATAGAAAAACAGCCCTAATGATACAACTGGAATGGTTCTGATCAAACAAACTGCAAAGACGAATTTCCAAACATTTTAGTCTGTACTGTAGATACAGAGACATTAATCAAAACACTTATATCTTTATTGTTAAAATCTCCATACAATACACATTTGGAATTAAACAGCAAAAATAAACAAACTAATGATTTGAACAAACTGCTTTAGCAGTTATGTTGTGTTTTACAGATTATTTCACTGTTTGTTAGACAAAAATATCAACAAATATCAGTATATTTGAAGTATGATTCATAACAGTTACTGTTTGGAGTTAGGTGATAACTGAGGTCATGAGAAGCTTTTTTTAATTCGGTTTGTTTTTAAGAGCGGCACTTAAGTTATAACCTAAAAAAAAGCTGTACAGTTGGAAATGTTTGAGTTTCTTATCGTCACTTTTGTTACAATGAAAGATCCAGTCAGGAAAAATCCTGCATAATTGTATTAATTACATCAGGTGCAGATTTACCATTAGGCAAAACTAGGCAGTTGCCTAGGACCACAAGTTCCTGGCGGCCCCATAAAACTTTTTTCACATGTACAGTTAATACAGCTATTACTTATTTGTGCACACTGATAAGGTTTTTGATCAAGATCCTTTCATCAAAATGACATCAGAATGCTAATAATATTAAGAGTGTCTTATCCCCCCCTTCATTGTCCACCATATCAGTCCATTTGCTGGACATCTGCACAAAGATCCAAACAGTAGCGAACCATTTGAAAACAGATGGCGCGAAGAGCAGTGTTGCCAATTTATTTATTTTTTGTTGCTTAATCTAGTGCAATGTAAGACCCCTCTGGCTCTTTTATATTTTAAAAAGTGCCTAGCGCCACATCAAGTGACTTTTTTCTGTTAGTGGAGACTTTGCAGACCTTGGCGACAACATATAAAAGCACCAAACTCTGCTCTCCAAAGCAAGTAGATTTGAAACCCCACCTCCTGCTCACCTCTCTCTTGTCTGCTGTCATGATTCATGCAGCTATTATTTCATTCATTCAAATGAAAAATGGAGAAGAGAAAAGCAGATCGTGGCTTGTCTACAGTGGAAAGAAGGACTGTGTTATCTACCTTTGCTTCTGCCTTTTTGGAAACACAGGAAGGAGCACTTAGCTAAGTGAGAATGGGTTTAGTGATTGGAAAAATCTTTCACTCCTTGAAATGTCAGCTGAGCACATCGCCAATATGAAAAGAAAAGAGGACAAAAGAAAACATAGAGAGGCAAACAACAAGAAAAATAATAAGAAGAGAGGGACAAAAAGTAGAACAAGTAATATATGTCAATTTAATTAAATGTCTGTATAATTGGCCTGTTTTATGTGTTGTCTTCTCAGTTTATGCCTGTTTTTGCCGAGGCCCCCAAATTTCCTAATTCCGTCTTTGGATTACATGATAATTAACAAATCATTATGAAAAAATTCTATGCCCATATTGCCACCGCTGATGCAGTGATTTTTTTTCTTATTCAATAAGAAACATATTTACACAAAAGGGTAAACATGCAATCATTTCCTGTTCTTTGTTTTTAAAAACCTTATAAAAACTTCCCTTTTTAATTCATACATTACTTTGTGTTTATCGCCCACCTACAGTTAATTTCTTTAAACTACCCTACACTTTTTTGCACCATGGGACATTACTTCAGAGTTAAATTATTATTCCCTTTGCAGCCAGATCTAAGCTCCAACTAACATATTTGGTATTAAGCACACTTGTGGGGAGGGTGTCTAAATATTTAGGGACTAAGCCCTATCTTTTGCTTTATTGGTGTTATTTTTACGTCTATCTGACACTTTAGGCACTCGCTAAAACATTAAACATTTTTTTTTTCTTCTAAAATGAGACGTGATATATGGGATCATGTTCCACTTCCTAAAGGATTTTATCAGAAAACCACCCTACAACAAGCTTCGTAGGCTGTAATTCATAATGCAAGCCGAGCAGAAGATCATAGACTTCATATAGAGGTCCATAAATCCAAGTCCATGAATTCTTAATTGGTGTCAGCCTCCCATTAGCTGCACACGCCGCAATATCCTTAAAAGGAAATGCAGGAAGAGTCAGAGGTGGCTGGTTTAAACAAATGGAAAAAACAAAACAACTATATCATCAACGATGGTTCTTGTTTGCCTCCTTTATACGCACCTGGCTCGTGCTCCAGTGTCAGTGAAAGTAAAAGAAGAATGTGGAGTGTGATACAGTCACGTCAGCGTGCGGAGATAAATCCTGGTGAGGTCAGCTCTTTCAGCGAGGGATAGGTGCCACATTCAGATAAGCTGTGCTGCTGCAATGAAAGTAAATACATGTCGTTTATGCATTGTGGGCCTGGTTGTGAATGTGTGTTTTTCATGTCTGTGCTAGAAATATCTGATAGCGGTCATATGAGAATGACTCTTGAAAGAATGCACTCTGGATTGAAAATAAATGGTACTAATCTGGCTGGATGATTCTAAAACCTAAAAATATACAATTTGTAGCAGCAAGCTGAAAGCCATATTAGTTTTAAATGATTATCCAGAAGCCTTGATGCGTTGACCTCTGAATGACTCCTGGGATAATCTAGTGTGATCATATCAGAGTATTTATGGTGTCACTTAGACATGTTGTATGGCTAAACATGATGTCTGGAGAAAAACACCGCAGTGTTTCAGTCATTCCCCCCCTTGGGGCTGTTGCACACATGCACACACGTCTCAGCTGGGATGAACAGAAATAGCATCTGTTAACAATTACTGACAGACTGAGCGCAATTTGAATGTGACAGTTTGACATTGACCAATCATTATTTCCCCAAGGCTGTGGAGTATATTCCCCAAATACAAACTTAAGCTGTTATTGAAATTCAATAGAAGTTGATATATAGTGTTTTTCATATTCTTAATATCTATGTAGATTTTTTGTTTCTGCAGACATAAATTATATTGGCAGATATTATTATAGTTCTGGAACATTAAGGATGTTCTCCATTTAAAGACAACTAAATCCAGATGAGACTGATTGACAGTATTTTAAATCACATTTAGTCATCAGTTTGTACCTTTTGTCACTTATTCAGGATCTTTGTGCCTTTTGTCTACTAAGGGTGAGGGGAAAATTGATTTGGTGACATTTGTGATTTTTCGGCTTCCCAATATAACATCGATCTTTCAGTTCCTGGTACTGATTTTAAAATAAACAAAACATTTTCACCTAAAACAATGAGGGAAAATGGGCCACCTCTGCACTGCCACTCTGGTAGATGGCGCCGTGGAGCCCTTTTGCCATATCTGTAGATGAGGCACTCACACTGGAAGAGGTGGACTGACTCAAACCCTGAACAACATGGATACCAAAATAACTGCATGATCAGTATTGTATGTTCTGATGAACATTTGAAGCACTTGTTTTTTTATCTATACCTTTAATTTGATAGCTGGGAAACACATGGCAATATATAGTGATATTGCAATATTGCGATAGTATCATATTGTGACACCTGTTGTATCGCATCATCCATGCCGAGACTCACCCTTTTGTCTACACATTTCACGGGAACAATACCTGCATCTGTCAGTAATACAGGATTCTGTCACTCTCTTTTTTCCTCTCAGGGCCGTTGTTCCAGGGAGAACTGCAAGTACCTGCACCCTCCTCCCCATCTAAAGACCCAGCTGGAGATCAATGGCAGGAACAATCTGATTCAGCAGAAAAATATGGCCATGCTAGCCCAGCAGATGCAGCTCGCCAATGCTATGATGCCTGGCACTCAGCTACCCCCCATGGTGAGACGACGTACATTTGTTGAATTTACAAAGGCCACTGTGCTGTTATGCAAGGTGTTGAATTCAAAATCCAGTCAATACCACTGAGTTATATTTATTTAGGGGCATCAGTTTTGGAGGTGCTGAAAACAGACACACAAAACACTTTTTAGATTTTTACCTACAATAATTCAAACTATTTGTGCATCAACTCCAAATAAAACACTGTGAAAAAATTACAATGACATGGAAGTTGAGGTTTTTGTTTAAAAATTGATCAATATTGAAAGGTTTAGGTTTGAATACTTTTTCAAGGCGTTCTATTTTGCTTAATCTGTTTTCTAAGTGTATTGATTTGCTCTGCAAGTTTTTTTCTATTGATTTTAAATGTGACTTTTTTCCTGCTTCAGCCCATGTTTTCGATGACACCAGGCCTGGCCACCAATGCAAGCGCAGCAGCAGCTGCTGCCGCTGCAGCCTTCAACCCTTACCTGAGCCCAATGTCTCCAAGCCTGATGCCTCCAGAGATCCTGCCCAGCACCCCTGTGCTTATGTCATCCAGCCCCAACGTTAGCCAAGTTCCCAACGCTGCTGCTGCTGCAGCCCAGAAACTGCTGAGAACAGACAGACTTGAGGTAACAGGCAACCCAATAGGTGCACCCAGACCAGTTTATTTTCAGGGAGCAACTGAAAACATTATAGACTTCATAGTAGATGCGTAAAAACAGTAGCGTAAAAACAAAATAAATAAACTCTTACCGTCTAAGTTGTGAGTCAGAATTGACAGAGTCAATCATGTTACAGTGTCATTTGATTTTTTTATTACTTTATTCACTACCAGGAAGTCTGAACCTGTGTAAAAATTTCACCTGGTTAAAGAGAATGCCAACAGTTTCCAGTAAGAGGAAAACAACAGAAAATGAACTGATTATTTACTGTAATGTTGCATATGGGTATTTATCAAATTCGCTCTCTTGATTTTGGTTTTTTATATTAGTTGTAAGGGGAGTCAGTAGCACAAAAGCTGTTTTTACTTAATATTTAAAAGTGAGTGCTGCCCTCTGCTGTCTCAATGGTAGAGGCTTCTTAGTATTAGATTTAGTCATTATGTTTGCTTGACAAATATTTACTTTCATGTCTTAACTGTGTCCCGTTATCATGCAATAAAGCAAGTAAATGAATACATTTTAAAAGGAACAATTTTGACCAATAATGTAATGACTAAGCAAAAAGAAAAGGTTGCTTTCTTTTCTTGAACTCTAACACTTTCCAAGTGTTCGAACTAGCCGCTGCACTCAACAAAAAATTCTTCAGATGCATCTGGAAATTAAGTTATTAACTTCAAGTGTAAGAAAATAATGAATATTCCAAATAAAGAACATGTATTTCTTAAATCACCTCTTACATTCCTTATTAAGAAGAAAAAGGGCTGCATAGATTGTATCCTTATGGTTTAACTTGAGGACAATGCAATCCACTTTACCCCTTTTATTAATCAGCTGAAAAAGCTGTAAAACCGCTAAAAAGTCTGTTTAAGAGAAAATTCAGTCAGTTTGTGTGTTATATGATTATAGGATGCATCTGTTGTGTTTTTTAGATGAATACATTTTTAACCCAATTCTATTCTACATTTTTAAATCAACAGGCTGGTGTCTATTAATAGGTAGTTAAAAGACACCGGTTGTGTTTTGATTATTGGTTGCTACAGAGATTTTTCAGCAACTTTAAGATTTATTTTTATATTTTCCATTTACCAATTTTAGTCAGTGACCCTGTGCTCTTTCAAGTTATTATGTTTTACTCTTACCATGTTACTATATGGCTGATGCTAGTGCTCTGTCTCATCTAGATGAAGCCTAGTTAGTGTTTGTTTAAAAACTTTTTTTTTAAAGTTAGTTTCAAAATCTTTAAAATGCTCAAACAGTTTTTTTTTTTCAGAAAACAAATAGTGATGAAGTCCCAAAGATCACTGTTATCAGAGTAGCTTTATTTCAAAGCTACATCTGCCAAGCTATCATCAGTTTGCCTGCAGAGCAGCTGATTGCAGATCAGCTATCTGAGCAGATAGCCTCACTGATTGCTCAGACATTTTCTACTTGTTAGAATTCTGCTACTACTGATTGTTTGTAGTCATGAATCAATATTAAAAGAACTTTAAAACATTTAATGGATTCTATTAAAATAACTTCTGATCAACATCTTGTTTGCTAATTGTAATTTATTCAAAAGCAAGCTGTGAGCTTAACTAAAACATGTTTATACATGTCAGCTGTCTCACACTGTTTTTTGATATTTATTTGATATCCCTCTGTGTTGTTCAGGTGTGTCGTGAGTATCAGAGGGGAAACTGTGCTCGGGGGGAGGGCGAGTGCCGCTTCGCTCACCCCGCAGATAGCACCATGATCGACACCAACGATAACACCGTAACCGTGTGCATGGACTACATCAAGGGTCGGTGCACTAGGGAAAAGTGCAAGTACTTCCACCCTCCTGCCCATCTGCAGGCTAAAATTAAGGCCACCCAGCATCAGGTGAACCAGGCCACGGCTGCCGCGGCCATGGTGAGCTTTCGCTTTTAGTAAGGCTGCACTCATTTAAAGCCCACAAAATGCAGAGTAAGGAGTTTTTACATTCACAGCAAGCCTAACAGTTTTAAGATAAAGTACCTGCAGAGTTTATGCCCTTAGACTCATGATCACCTTCATGTTTGAACATGTCTCGCTTTCCTAATTGTTTTTTATTTTGTGTAACATTATCAGTTCTGCTTTTGCCAGGTCAAATATTAAAAAGGTCTGCATGTTGGTTTGGGGTCAAATCTGCTCAGTGCTGGATGACATGAAGAAGGACAAGACAATAGTCTACTGTAACCAGGACTGCTGTTATGTCAAGCGGTTTGCTTCCTCTTTTGTTAAACCGAATGTTTCGTTCCTCGTTCATCTCATCTCAGACAACGAGCAGAATCCAGTTCCTTTTCTGTCTCTCTCTCTCTCTCTCAGGCTGCCCTCATTTATGACCCATTGTTTCTGTTGTTCCTCTATACAACTTCTCTTCCTCTTAATATTATTTAAAACTTCATTGTGCCTTCTGTCTTTTCCTGCTGTAACGGTGCCGGTGAATTCTAGTGCAGCCACACACGTCCGTTAATCTCTACATGTGCTTTTAGTGGTACAGCAATACAGAGAACATGGGGGTGAATCATTGTAATGTCAACCCGACTACAGTGTGCACAGTGAAACAGAAAAAATGTCAAATTAAACCTCTATACATTTTGCTGTTTATTCCCTGCGGCTCTTTATTAATTACATGTTGAATAATTTTCTGTTTTCATGTATTCCTGTGTGAAAATAACCTCTGTAGACCAGTAGTTATCATCTCTCTGATGATGATTTAACTGTTGAGTAGTAGAGCTAATGTCCACACTGTGCATGCATTAGCCCTGTTATCCCCTTTGTATATTGCATTCCAATGATTTGTTTTTTTTATTTGTTTTGTTTTTCTCACCTGTACCCAAACTGCACTGCTGCCCCCATGATGCACCTCTGCTTGCTGGTTTATGTTAATGCGCTTGAACCCCATTGGCCCATTGCCATCATGTGCTCGCTGCCTGCTAATTAAGACTCAGTCGGCTGTCAAATCACTGAAGCGACCCCTCGACGCAACCTTTGACCTGGTACTATGACCTTTCACCTTTTAGCTTGGCACGCATGTGGCTTTGTTGTGCAGCAGTGTTTTAACCAAAGATACCTAGCTACTTTTTCACACTGTTTGTCTCAGTGCAATGTGTGTTTCTTTTCCTCTTGATACTTTGTAATATCTGCTTGTGATGAAATGATTGTGGCGTGTTGCACTTAAAGCTTTGTGCGTCGGAAAAAACACAAATTTGGTGGTGCAGATTGCAATTGGGAGCCACGATCATTTCATTTCCTGCAGCCTTTTTAACAAAAGTTAGCGAGGGTTAGGGAAGCAGAGCTTCTATAAAAGTGGCATGGCTTTGGTCTTGTGTCTAATTGTTAGTGTCAACCAATTATGTGCATGTCTGTGTTGCTAATGCATGTGATATGGATGTGGGTGGGGGCTAGGCTAACCAATCAAGAGTGATCCTACCTTATCGGGTTAATTGTTTAAAAAAAAGGGGGAAAAAATGATAGTTCACTCATCTCTTGATCTTGTCACAAATACTCAGAAGTCAAGAATGGCCTAATGCCAAGATATATAGTGTGCTATGCCTTGCAAATAAAGAACTTTTTTTTTTTTCTTGGCTTTAAACCATTTTTGATTGTTTTTGTTCTTGTTGTTTTTCTGAGAGTGAACCATCACTTAAACATGGCTTATACAGTTTATCATGGAGCTAGCAGTGCAGCCTCCCTTTTTCTGTGCTTACTACCTGTTTCACTTTGTTAGCAGCCTTGTTGTTTTAATGGTTAATGCTTGCTTTATAAGTCGGCCTTATGAGTGTAAAGTTAATTATAACTATTTAATTAATATTAAATGCTTGTCAGCTCATAGCTCCAGTAGGCATCATGCTCCTGCTTGTGTAGTATTTGTGTCAGACTGCTGCTTGCTTGCTACTGATGATATATTGTAATTGTTGTACACAAAGATGTTGTGACTGTTTCTCTGAGGGTCTCTAACGTTGTTTTTGTTTTCTTCCCTGTTTTTGCCTCTTTCTAACACACCTTCTCTAAATTCCACACACCTCTTCCTGTCTATCTCTGCCTTTTATTTATTTTCTTTCTCGCTGTCCTCCCTCCATGTGGATGGGCAGGGCATCACCCCTAGTGTCATGGCTCCCCTCCCAAAGCGGGCAGCCCTGGAGAAGGCCAACGGGGCCACAGCCATGTTTAACACCGGCATGCTTCAGTACCAACAAGCCCTGGCCAGCATGCAGTTTCAGCAGCAGGCTGCTTTCCTCCCATCAGGTATGGCTTCCGGAGCAACCAGCCAGTGGATGGTGGATCACTCTAACCTGGCTCCTTTGCTTGGCTGGGGTTCAGCTGTGTGATAGATAGCAGCATATTTCAGTGCAATAGTTCAACAATTTATCAGACAGGAGGAAATTACAGTACAAAGTAAACAACAACAACTTCCACATCTAACCGACAGAATTAACACATCCAGTGGCTTGCAGAAGTTTTCATAACAGTGGATGTTCCAGTTTTGTTATGAAAGGATATGTAGGCTAAAACAAAGTCTTTATATGTTAAATGAGAACAAGTTTTGTGCATTTCTTTACAGAACACTTACCAAATGCTTAGCACGTTTGTTTACGGCCCCCTTTACTCCGATACCTGAACTGAAAGTTTAGAGATTTTTCAGTGAAGGCTTCAGGATTTTTTTGTAAACAGGTGTTAATAAATAGAACCAGGAAAACATCAGAAAGGTCAGAGATTAGTATGTATATATGTAGGTAGTAAGTAGATAAGTATGAAGCAGACCTGCGTTATAAAACGTTATCTCAAGCTTTGAAGTGACCTTAGATCTTATTCAACGTAAGACAAAGTGGGATCCTACCAAGACTATGACTACTACAGATACTGGAGGTCGCAAAGAGGCTAATGGTAGCTCTGGATGAGGTCAAACACAAATGACACAGCTCTAAATGTGGAGGAAAACCTGAACTCTAGATCCAGCATTCTCAAACTTCAGATATCAAGAGTGATTTTCGTGCAGCTGTTAGATGCATCTGCTCCTCCTCAAGGACATTCGCAAGTTCAGCAGCAGAATTATCATGAACCTCTCATTTATTTTGGTATGTTGGAGAATGGAGATGTTTTAAGGTTGCAGGACACCAGGTCTCCTAAAGACCTGGAGTTGAAGAAACCTTTTTTGTCCAATGATACCTTAACGACAAAACACAGTAGTGGCGGCATCATACTGAGGGGCTACAAACACATGCTAAAGCCTTTGGTAGGTTGTGGTGTAACAAAATGTTGCAACATTTAAATGAGATAAGGACTTAAGCAAGACACTGCATGTCATTTTCGTAGTGTAATGGGAGAGCTTATATATGTGCTTTGTATGAAATTGCATGGCCTTATAAGTTAAAACGGGGTTTTAATCTCTTTCTTCCTACTAATTGTATTAAAAATATCAACCTATTGAGATTAGTGAAAATTGTGGATGCAATTAGCTAAATATGGAATAAACTGTAATCAGACTGTATCAGAACAGTGTACAGGGGGCTACTCGTGATTCTGAGACTTTGCTTTGGGCTCAATGCTGAAATCTGTATTTAAAGTTTGATGGTTTTATTGATTCTCCTCCTGTGACACTTATCAAATTAAACACTACTCTATTCTTCAGACAAAAGTCTTAGTCACCTCTGCACCTTCTCCAGTCACTGATGTCTGTGTTTGGGAAATATTAACCTTTTCTCCCACGTTATCTCTCCCTTCCCTCTAACGAATCTTGTGATGGGCTGTTTTGATTTCTCTTCCCAACCCAATCCACTTCCTGTTGCACTGCATGATGGGCAGGCTCAATATTGTGCATGACACCTACAGCCAGCGTTGGTAGGTTCCAGCCTTTCCTTATTTAGTTTTTTTGTTTTTGTTTTTGTTTTTG
>NW_015150631.1:50919-65082 GCF_000732505.1 Cyprinodon variegatus | reverse complement strand
ATCTATCTATCTATCTATCTATCTATCTATCTATCTATCTATCTATCTATCTATCTATCTATCTATCTATCTCTTTATTTCTGCACATGAAAAGAGTTGGAATGCTTGTCTTACAATGGGTGGGTTGGGTAGAAAGCAGTACTCCCTCTTGTTGGCCGACACCAGTCCAACATGGCATATTAAATGTCTTAATAAATGATGGCAAAGCGTATCTTTAGGCCATTAAGTTTATCACAATTATAACAATTACTTTTACTAAAGTATCTGATGTGTATTTATTCTGTGTCCTCATTGTAACCTTGATTTTTGTCCTTTCCACCTTTGAGGACTCTTCCTTATCAAAGTTGACTACCAACGAATACATGCAATTGGTATGTATGAGGTAGTTCTTTTTTTTTTAAATTTGTTTATTATATTTCTTTTTTAACATTTTTGAAAACCTTTTTGCACAGCTTGTGCAACAGCCGCTGTCTTTGCCCCCTCGGTGCTTGGCTTACTTTTGTTTTTTTTTGCTCCTTTTTTTGCAGCTGCTTCCACATAAAGCAGAGCTTTTCCCATTTCCTTTGTGTTTATTAGCAGGACTTTATTACTTTTTGATAAAAACAAAGAAATGCAATATTTAAAAACGTAAGATTTCAATTTTCTATGGAAGCATATTATCGAGGCAAAATAAATTGCATTATTGCAACATGTTTTCACATCTGATTGAGGTGTGAAGGTCAACAACATGGAGGACTAAATTTGCATGGGGGAAGTCACCTAACTGACAGTTTGCCAACAACCCCGTTTCACCCTTCCTTTAAGTCGTCTTCTTCCCCTCCTGCCTTGATTGAAGTATTTGTCCTTAGAATGGAAAATCTGCATTGAATGCACCTGAATGTAGCATAAAAGCTTGTACTGTCTTATTAACTTTGTCTCTTTTCAGCAAAGAGTTCATCTTATAGAGAGAGGATGTGGTTACGTTGTGCTGATCTGTTTAAGAGGCCAATGCTCAGTGTGTTTTTGATTTGACATGCTTCATTTGGTCTCTGTTTTCTGTCACCAGATTCCAATAATATCTGCAGATCATCTGAGTAGTCACAAGTACTTGACTCAAATGTAGTTCCTCTTAAGAACAGTGAGTTTCTATTTTAAGTGTTTTATTCTCTTTATTCATTTCAGGTCATTTTGCGACCCATGTTATCTCTGCTGCTTTAATAGTTTTAACACTTTCTAGAATTAAAGCCTATAGTGCAGCCACAAACTTTGGTGAACCTTATGTGATAGACCAGCAAAAAATAGAAGAATATATATATATATATATATATATATATATATACACAAGCCAAGTCTTACAAGGTTTTAGTGTTGGTCAGACGATACCAAGAAATAAACTTTCTGATTAATAAACTACATGCTAACACTGCTCATTATTCTGAACCTGACATCCCTGTATAAAGCATAGTGGTGGCAGCGTCATGTTGTTGGTAACGGGTTCTTTAGCACAAGAGGGCAGTTAGTGAGTTAATGGACTGATCTAAATGACAGGCAGTCAAAAGAATCACTTGGAATTTCTGCCCAACCTTAAATGCTTTCAGATTCTCAATCCAATAGGACCAATCTCAGGCTTTTTCACCCAAAAAAAAAAAAGATTTGACAAAATAGTAAGTAATTATGTGTCTAGATGTGCAAAGCTGGTAGAAACACACTCAAAATTTCATTCAGTTTTAATTAGAGCAAAATGTGGTTCTATCCAGTGTTAAAATAGAGCTGAATACTTATGTCACCGCATTTTTTTAATTTGTGATATTTTAGTAAATGTTTTAGTATAAAACAAAACAAAGTGAGGGGCTGAATTTTATTTCCCTAAACATTTCTTAAGTCAAATCCATGTTTTCTTACAGATCAAATGAATGTGTGCTGGCACCGTCCAAGCCAAAAGAGTTAAGCCTTTATGTACATAACCTTCAGAATGTCAAGCGATGGGACAAGGAGGGTCAGCCATCTCTTAGCCTGTCCACAATGAGGGACTCGTCACATGCGTCAAGGGTACAACACATGATCTGTGCCATCTTCCCACATATCAATATCCAGAAGAATTTGCCGTCAGAGTCAACGTCCAGCCAAGAAGAGGAGGATCACGTGATACATCGGTGTATCTGAATCCGTTTGCTCTACTTGTTATCATTACTGCATGCACAGGAGGTCAAGAGCGATGTTACATGAGACAACATCTAGTGCTGGTACGTTAATAGACCAACAGTTTCCTTCCTTTTATCTACTTTTTTTTTTTTCAGCTTCGTTTGTAATCGATAGCCATATTTCATAGTTTACAAGTGGAATGCAAATATGCACCTTGAATTTAATTGAATTCTGAAAGGCACAATGATAATAACAGATATTTTTCTTCTGTCATTTTTGTTTTTGTTTTGTTTTTCTCTGCCAAATGCATTCGGCATGTACAGTATTGTGTTAAACGGCTACTAGTGAAACTAGATGTTGAAATGAGGGTGTTGGACATATGAATGTTCTGGGTTAACCAACATACCTGTGTACCTTGAAAGCACAGCCAGGCTAGCTTTTCTCACCTTGTCATGTGCCATCAAGGCCATACAGCTAAAACCAGAGTGTTATCTCAGCAGTGTTATTTGTTTACCGAAGGTAAAACTTTTGTAAGGCTCTTTTTGTATTGTTTTCTTTAAGAATCTCCATTGTGAGTGTGTGTGTTTTTTTTATTACTATTATTATTATTATTATTTTAATCTTCCTTTTTTTTTGTTTTTTTTTTTAGAATGATTTAGATTTGAAAGTGGGGTTTAATTTGTTTGTTTTTTTGTTATCAAAACAGAGGGTCTTTCTAAAATCCGTCATGCCTCTTTTAACTAATTTTTATTTGTCAGGATAAGTTTTTAATCAAGTCCGTCGACTCTAAAGCCTGGGAAATAGAGGGAATGGTTTTAATTAGCGTGTTTTTACCTGATTCCCTTCGTTTTCAAATAGTAGTAGCTCTGCAAGAAACTCTTTTGTTTTCAGGCCCTAAACGTCTGGTAGGTCATTAAAACATACGTGCACTTCAATTTGTCAGGTCACTGTTTTAGCTTCTCCTGTTTTTCTTTTTTTTTTTTTTTTTTGCTAGAATGCAGCGTGCATTTCAAGTAAAAATATGAAGCTTTTGTTGATCTCTCTATGAAACCAAAGCACAGATTTGCTCTTAAGTCTTACATTTAGGTCGAGGCTTACAGATGAGAAAATAATTTCCTCCATCTGCATGTGTTTTATGATTATTTCCCTCTTAGGTTTTTGCAGAAGCGTGTGCTGTGTCTTTACCGATGTTATATACCTAACAAAGCCTTAGATCACAATGTTTGGGTCTGTACCCAATCAAATATCCCTTCAATCACCTCACAGGAAATAGAAAAAACACCAATGACATTTTGAAATTCTCTCATAACACTTTTAAACTTCACCTTTTTTTTTTTGTTAATCTGTTTCTCTTAAAAAAAGAAATACTCTCCTTAATTTCATTACATTTATGTGTTATGTACTACTTAAGAATTTTAATCTATTTGAGGTATGTAGTTTTAGATTTTTTTCTTTTTTTGTGTCTTATTATATTACCTGACAACAGTCATATAGCCGTTGTAGACATTAAGATAGTATGACATTCATAACTTTTTCAAACCATGTAGAGGATAATGTGTTTAAATACTCACTTCATTCATATAGCTGGACGTCTTTCTCCTTTGTTGTATTTGTCATTTGATTTTATTGATGAGAAACTTTTTGATACAAGGAATAAGATGTTGGAGAAGCTTTTATCTTCCTTGTAACATGTCAATGTCATGTTTGGAAAATACTATATTGTATGGAAAAAAAATGGATTGTCCATGTTTTAGAGAGGAAAAAATATTTTCTACTGTATCCATTTCAAAAAGAGATGTAGTTTTGTTTTAAATATTAAGTTTGCCCTGAATGTCAGGCCAAAACGAGCAGTGAGATTGATGTCGATGTATGTTGAGATACGGGGTGAGGAAAGTCGAGACTTCCCCCCTCCCACTGGGGAAGAGTCGGAAATGCTGCAGATAATGAGTTTTAACCTAAGGGACAAAGGTTAACATTTTGCACTTCTGTATATAGTAAAATGAACAGAGAAATAAAAAAAATACATGTACCATAATGAGATATTATTTTGAATAAAAGAAAAAAAGATCTATAATTATAAGAAATTTTGCTAGATTAATTTAAAAATTCTTAAATTAGAAGACCAGCTAAAAATTTGCTTGCAAACAAGGGCACTAGTTTCTGGGCCAATGCATTCAGAGAAAGCTATGCGCTTATTTTCTAGGTGGCTCCTAATGCCAGGGAATGTTGCAGGGGAACAGATGTCCCCGTGTCACGCTAACTCTACGCCTCTGATAGGATGACATATCCATTAAGGTCCATATACTCACTTACTGGACAAGCAGTGTCCCATGGTACAGTAGATACATAAATCTATGAAAAAATATATCTTCTATTATATTTGATTTGATTGCATGTAAACAAAAGAAGCTGTGTAGATATATAAAGAAAGAAGGCACCTTCAGAATACAGGATCCACAGTACTTTTCAATGAATCGTAAGTTATTTTGTTTCTGAAATCATACATGCAGTAGAAATTATCTACAGTGTGGAGAAATAATACTTTAAAATTGAGTCATCTTACTGAAGTGTTTCCAATCAAACAAGTTATTTAACGGATAATAACCTATTAGCACTCGTCCACCTCAGATATGTTCAGATAGAGACTTCCAGTCCCCACTAACTCACAAGCAGTCGTTCCTGCTTTCCGTTGCTGTGCACTCAGCAGGTGAAGGCTCGTCAAACCAAATGCACATTTGGCAAATTCCTCTTTAAGATGAATGTAATAGTCAGTGTCGATACGTTTCTATCTTGAGGCTGCTTTGTATAGTCGCTACATAACCAAAGCGCTTTTTTGTTTTTTCTCAAAAAAACAAGACTTTTTAAGTCTTCTGGCTGCAACCAAGGTCTTTCTTCCCTGCTGGGTGCACATGTTTGCTTTTAACTGCTTTTTACTTGTAAGTGCACCAACCAGTTATGTATTTGCTAACAGCTGTCACACAATAATGTACTATTCTGTCTCCAGATTTGTTTATGCTCATTTTAATGTTGCCATAATTGACTCTTGCTGTATGGATGAAAACAAAAACAAAAAAATCTGAATAAAACTATTTGATTTGCTCATGCAATGTTGTCTCCTTGGATTTTTGGATTTGGAAGTTCATTTAGGTTATATGGCAGCAGTGAGGCCTGTAAAGTTCACGACAGGCTTTATTTATGTTCTCCTCTTTGTACTTTGCTGCAGCATAGGGTGGAGAATTCACACTTAAATTGCATTTGTTGATTGTCACCACCCTAGTAAAGTGGAAACCAGATATTTGCATACACTGCATTGAAAAAATGAGCGTCCCTGATGGCCAACGCTCCCTATCATCACCTCAGACCTGGTCTGCTGCGCCTGCTCTGTGACTCCCTTATGTGCTTCACAGAGATCTGTAATCATCCCTGCCCTGGAATGATCTCTTTTGCTTCTTAAAGTTCATTTAAGAAGCATTACATTTCTCACTGCGTGATAAAATGTTCTTGTTTTGATTTAGTTAAGATCACCAAAGTTATTCGTATTTGTTCATTTACAGGATAATAAGAGTGAATTTAAGAAATATAGTTTATAAAGAATATCTTTAAGATCACAGGCTGACATAAACTAAAATGACTATATCTAAACTATTTAACAAAGCCCATATGATGATCTCATGGCTTTGCACACTTCCAATGGCTTATTTCACAACATCTGTTGAAGGGGTGATGACCTAAGGATTCATTCTAAGGCAATAGCTCAAACATACTCTTTTTGTGAAATTTTGGGAGGAAAAAAAGAAATTAGTGACGATAAGAGGGACTTTTAGGAGTCTGATTCATCACTGTGTACAATTTTTAAATGCAACTGAGTTTGCTTCATCTGTTTAAATGATTGCATCCAAAAATGAAGGTAATGTGCATACATAACATTCAAGAGATGGGGTTTTGTTTTTTTCTCTCTGAGATGGAAATGTTTTGATATAATAAGCTCAGATGGGTTAAAAAAAAAAAACTTTCAGCAAGGAGGAAGAAGTTTTTCCCAAAAGAAAAAGAAAAATGCAAGATTGGAGTCTGCAGAGACATCCAGTAGACATCCAGGAGACATCCAGGACACCCCTAAATGTGTACCATTTAGGGGTGTCCTGTGTTTGACTACAATGACCAAATCATCCAATATGTAAAGCATGGAGGTGGCAGTATCATGTTGTGGGGCGCACTTCTACAATGAATGATGACAAATAAATTATTGGAAACATGTTAACAAAAAAAATTAAAGCTTAGACACAAATGGGTTTCTACAAAGGAATCAAACCACCTCGTTAGTTACAAGTTGGCTTGGGTGGAAAAACTAACTTTAAATTCATTACATATATTTCAACCATCCAAATGAGTCTTCATGACAAATTTAGAGTTTACCATCATGCTTTGAGGTTTGAGTCTTGAATCTGGGAGGGAATCAGAGGTAGGAGTTAATATTTAGGGTGATCCTAAGATCACCATCCAACCTCAGAGATGGTCCATCATCACATCAAGAAATATTTTGACTTAGACAAGTTTTATTGTCATTTTGTAAACACAGAGTGTATACAAAAGGAAATGTTGTTTAGTACAGCTTTTTAGACAGTAAATGAACATTTCCATTCCATAAAGTGCAGCAGGGATCAAATGTAAACAGTGTGGGAGAAAAAACAGTGAAAAAAAACTCCTCATTGATATGGAAGTTCAGAGCAATAAATATATGTGGTACAACTGTGCAGTATTTTGGTTTGGTGTTATCAGTTTGATGCAGAGTCTTTGACATGATTAAGACTTTTTTCAACAGTTCAGCAGTCTGATGGCGGTGGGGAAGAAGCTGTTTCGGAATCTGCTGGTCCTGCATCGAATGCTGCGAAGCCTCTTCCCAGAGAGCAGCAGGGGGTGTGGTGGGGGTGTGAGGGGTCATTGATGATGTTACAGGCTTGGGACATGCAGCTCTGGGATGAAATGTGTTTTATGGAGGGAAGAGGAGCCCCGATGATCTTCTGTGCTGTTCTTACTACTCTTCTCACCTTCTTCCAGTCTGAGGCGCTGGAGCCTTCACACCACACAGTGAGACAAATTCATCAAGGTTTATGGATGTAATGTGACTTAATACGAAATGGGATATTAATAATTTTTGCAGGAAGAGCTCTTAGTGGCGTCCAGATATGATGGACTAAATAAATGTATCAGTATCGGCTGTTATTCGTCATTTTTTATACATTAATGTTTTTGAGCCCTTTATAAAATAATGCACTAAAGGCAGGCATCTGTCTGTAACTATAAGTACCACAAATGTATTGTGGTACTCTTGTGTTCTTAACAATAGGAAAGCATTCAATAAATATATGTTTGAGCTCATTTTTGGAAAATATAAACCCTATTGACACCTACATTAGCTGTGTATTTCCTGTATGGGGCCGCCCTATACAGCTGCTTTTTGTATCTTTGCTTGTGTCACCTTGAACCCCAGTCGGCCTCTGCAGATGGCTGCTCACACTGAGCCTGGTTCTGCTGGAGGTTTCTTCCTGTTAAAAGGGGGTTTTTCCTCTCCACTGTCGCTACAAGCATGCTTAGTGTGAGGGAGTCAATGAGTTGATGCAATCAACTGGTTTTCCTTAGATAGAAAACTTTTAATCAATTTGACTGTATGATCTGGTTGAACTGTGGAGTGCCTTGAGATGACATGTGTTGGGAATTGGCGCTATATAAATAAAGTGAATTGAATTATTGAAAGCGTTCAAGTTGAGTAGCTGTAGGTCAACTTTTAACACAAAGTTACACCCTTGGGTCTGATCATCTGACCCGCTGTGAGAGATGCTGCAGCGGAGGTGGGGAGTCCTGGTGACGGCTCCTTTAAGAAAACGGAACTGAACCTCTTTCTTTTTTTTTTTTTTTGACGAGCTGAGGATGTGGGCAGGAAACGCCATGCAACAGCAGAGACGCGATCACGCTTTTTCCTCCCGCACCGTTGCACAACACAGCGCGATCAAAATGCGCTTTAATTCCCCGCGCTGATGTCCAGGGCCGGTCGCTCTCCTCGGATCTGCTCCCGGCAGGCCCTCACCGAGCTGACCCTGCCTCGGAGGATTCACCGGTTTTGACGGCTACCGGAGGGAAGGGGGGTGTAGCAGCCTTCCCCAGCTCCGATTGAAAACATCGGAAGGACGGAGACAGAGAGGGGGCTTCTTTAAGGGGGAAAAAAGGAGGTGTCTGCTTTTCCTCTGAACCATGAGGGAGTACAAAGTGGTCGTTCTGGGTTCGGGCGGAGTCGGTAAATCGGCGCTGACGGTCCAATTCGTGACGGGCTCCTTCATCGAGAAGTACGACCCGACGATAGAGGATTTCTACAGGAAGGAGATCGAGGTGGACTCTTCCCCGTCGGTGCTGGAGATCCTGGACACGGCCGGTACCGAGCAGTTCGCCTCCATGCGGGATCTGTACATCAAAAACGGTCAGGGCTTCATCCTGGTTTACAGCCTGGTGAACCAGCAGAGCTTCCAGGACATCAAGCCCATGAGAGACCAGATCATCCGGGTGAAGAGGTACGAGAGGGTGCCGATGATCCTGGTGGGGAACAAGGTGGACCTGGAGGGGGAGAGGGAGGTGTCCTCCGGGGAAGGCAAGGCGCTGGCCCAGGACTGGAGCTGCCCCTTCATGGAGACCTCAGCCAAAAATAAAACCTCGGTGGACGAACTGTTTGCAGAAATAGTGAGACAGATGAACTATTCCAGTGTTCCCAGTGGAGGAGACCAGTGCTGCTCATGTGTCCTGCTCTGAAGGAGCCACCAGGATGTGCAGAAACTTGGAAAAGTTCTTTCTTTCTTCTTAAAAGTTTTCTCTCTCTTCACACTGTTGTCTTATTGTTGCACAAGGACAAAAAAAACAAAACAAAAAAACAACAACGATCCATTATGTATCATAGTCTGGAAAGTGTTTACATGACAAAGTACTTGAATTTATAGCTTTGTATTTGACACTTCTCTGGAAAATGTGCCTCAGTGGGAATGTCTAGTTGTGAAACCTAAGAGTCATGTGTTTTCAGGCTTTTTTTTATCATGCTTATTTTTTTTTTTATTTCTCCCCTTTTTTCCCTTCAGCTCTGTTGTTATTTCTTCCAGGGCTTGATTATTTTGTTTCAGATGTAAGTGGTGGTGGGTGTTTTATTTTAGATCCCTCATAGAGAAGCAAAATTTGCTCACTTTTATAACATTTGTTGTGAGAAGAGCTATGAAAGCATTTAAAATCACCACTCAAGCCTTGCACAGCCTAGTTCAAGCAGTTCAATTAAATCCAAAAGGCACAAACCCTCTGCCCGCCCAGTCAAAGTTGAGTTAAGCCAATATATTTATGTATTACTGCCCTAAACACATCCACAGGTTGGTGATTTGTTAATTTCTTCTTTCGAACCTGCACCCAGCTGACTGTGTTCCTCCTCGGTGCATTGCTGTCGCTGCATGGGGAACACTACGACCCCGTGTCAAGTGCCTTCCCTCTTTTCTCTTGTGACTGTGCCAACTGATGAGCCCTTACTTCCTCTGCAGTGCGTCCTGATGGCAATCAGAACTTTTGAACAGGTTTCCAGCCTGCACGTCGTTTTCGTTTGGTTTCAAAGTAAAAAATAAAATAAAAAAGCTTCTATTTTTCAGCCTGAGGGCTGAGCTTGTAAACAGACATCAGATTCAGGCCATTACCAGAGGTACTAGTCAGATAAGAACAAACAGATAACCCACTGGGATGTTGGTTCAGTAAATGGTAAGCCATGTTTTTATGTATGATGTAGATTTTTTCTTCCCTTTTTTCTAAAATGTGACATTTTGGACTTGGTGTAATTGTATTTCTGCTTTTTTTTGGACAATATTTTCTGCCATCCACTTGTCCGTTTGAGAGACTTGGAATACAGAAGACATTTTATGTAACAGTGTGTTTGCGTGCGTGTCTCGACTCATTTCATGGTACGGATGGTCTGAAGCATGGGTGTCTGTCTCCAACCCTGGAAGGCTGGTGTCCTGTAACTTCTGGATGTGTCCAACACATCTGATTAAATTCATCAACCACCTCCTTTGGCGCTCGATCTCATCATGTTATTCTGGTGTGTTGAGGCATATTCCAGGACACCTGCCCTAAAGAGCCAGATTGCAGCACCTGTGCTATAAAACACTGACACACCTGTGATCTTGCTGCAGGTCTTTATAACTTTAGTAATTGATTAACTTTTTAAGAAGTATCACCTAAGAGATGAATGGGACCGGCTTTTAAAAGCCTCTAAACATCTCCTGCTGTTTGAGGGAAACTACTTTTACCTTTTTTCAGCAATAAACATGGGAAACGGCTCTCTTCCATTCACCACAGCTTTAACAGTAAATCTATTATATTGGACTGCAGGGGGTGCAACTTTTGGATGTGCCTTTGGTTCAACACACCTTAATCATGTAATTAGATGATTGAGATGACTGGAGGAACTGTCCACATGCTGAGGAGGTAAATCAACCATTTGATTCAGGTGTGTTGGACCAAGGATGGATTTAAAAGTTACAGGATACCAGCCTCTAGGAAATGGAATTGCCTACCCCTGCTGTACTGTGTACAAAAATATTTTATTTAACTTGGAAAATAAATTATATAACATGGATAACTGCTATAAATATTGTGGTTTAAGAAGTTGCAATGCATCCCTCAGAGGCAGGAACATCCCACCCACCTCTCCATAGATGATAACAGGGTAGCTGGATTTCTGTCACAGAGCTTTGAATTATATCTGTTTAGACTGAAACTTCTTAAGTGAGTTTGTCTGGAAATAGGAAGTGTTTTAATGTTTCTGAGCTCATTTGGATACGTGTCTTTACTTAGTTTACTCAGCATTTTTGCCGGAAATTAAATTCAACAAGTCATATTTTTAAGAGCAGGGGCCTGAAATCTAAATGCGCAGATTTAATTTTTTCCTGGTTGGACCTGATTGGGAATCCTTAAGGTAAATTCTATAAATTCTGTTTTTTTTTTTTATATTACCATTTGGTAAATTCAAACTAAGCAGTCCCAGCGTTTGTAGGCTATGCCAACCAGCAAATGCTTTTATCTTTTTTGGGGTTTAGGTTAGAAATGCTTTGATCTATAAATTGGGATAATCGTATAATTCTTTGTTTTCCATTGGATTTAAAACTGTTAAGCCAATCAAATATATATATATATATATATATATATATATATATATATATATATATATATATATATATATTTACTGCAATAATCCTTAGAGGGGAATTTGTTTTACCTAAACTCAATAATGAAAATCAGTATCAGTCAGAACCTGGCTGAACTGTTTTATTTACTGATAGCAGAAACATTTTACTCTTATTGCAGTATTTACTCATTAGGCATTTCCACGTATCCTTAATTTTGAAGTCTGTGAATCTATTGATTCAAAGCAAGAACATTTAAAATATATATATATTTTTAATCTGTTATATAACGTACAATCTGGCAGTTCTAAGGTTTGGCAGAGCTGCATCTTCAAAGCTAAATAATGTATTTGTTAAATTTAAACCTTAGCAGATGAGAGTGGAGGTTGTTTTTTGTTTATTTCTGTCACTGGTTAGATTAACTCTGGGATCCTGCCCAAAATGGTAAAGCAGTGTCTCTGTCCACTTGTTTGGTTAGAGCCTTGATTCCCTGTCAGGGCTGCTTCCCCTTTCCCCACCGCATGTTTTCTTGGCTGGAAAGTGTGGAACAGAGAGGGCTTCTTTACCCTGAGCCAAGTACAACCGGCTGTACATGCTGCTGAGTGGTAATCCAAATAGTGCTTCCTCAGATGGAGCAGTTAGCTATACTGCTACAAGTCTTCCTCCAGCTGCAGGCCTGATGGCTGCAGGCATGTCAATACAACTTTACTGGTAATGAAAACTGCAGGTCTGTTGAAGAATTTCTTTTCTAGTCTTACACATCGAGTACCTGAAACCTTTTCACTATACAAAATAGATGAAGCTCAGTCAGATAAAGAGATTCTCAGAAAACAAATGAGTTTTTCTACATATTTTCAAATATATTTAAATCTGGACTTTAACTGCACCAAAAAATGTGCTTAATCCTGTATCATTTCATTATTTTCCTGGTAGTATTTTTAGGGTTGCTGTCTTGCAGGAAGGTGAACCTCTCTTCCAGTCTAAAGCATACTGTAATCTTTAGTGGGTTTTCGACCTTTATGTAGCATCATCCATCTTCCCATCAAGGACTCTTACAGCTTCTGTATCCAATCAGATGCTATTGGGTTACTTGATCAAATCAAATCAAATCATACTCTCACTAACTTCTCTGTTCCTGTCATAAAAAAAAGATCCCACAGTAGTAAAAGATGTTGCCACCAACATGCATCGCAATGGGAAGGTGTGTTAGGAATGATCATCTGACCAGATCTTCTCCTTATGACTTCTGTTAAACTTTAAAAGTTCTTATTTCTTTCAAAAGAAAACAATAAAGGCAATATATTCGTAATATATTCTGACACCTCAAGTGCAGATAATTGCTTTTATACAATAACGAAATGACGTCTTAAGAAGGTGGATGAGGCTAGATTTTATTATTGGATACTTTACAAAATGTCAGGTATACATACAAAATAGTTGGTACCCCTCATTTAATGAAAGATAAAAAACACACAATGGTCACAGAAATAACTTGAATCTGACAAAAGTAATAATGTTGGTTCTATGAAAATGAACAATTAAAGGGTCAGACATTGCTTTTAACCATGCTTCAATAAAAAAAAAAACAAAGAGAAAAGCAGGGCTAGAATACGATGATGGTACCCTTAACCTATTTTTTTCACATCCTTTGAGGCAATTACTACATCATATTGTTCCTTTAACTGTCAATGAGACTTCTGCTCCTCTCAGCAGCTATTCTGGTCCAATCCTCATCAGCAAACTGATCCAGGTGTTTTAGGCTTGAAGGCTGCTCTCTCCAGACGGCATGTTTCAGCTCCTTCCAAAGATGCTCAGTAGGATCTAAGTCAGGGCTCATAGAACGCATTAGAATAGTCCAATGTTTTCCTATTAGCCATTCTTGGCTATTTTTAGCAGTGTGTTTAGGTCTTTATCCTATGGAAGACCCATGACCTGCAACTAAGACCAGGCTTTCTGAAACTGGGCAACACACTTCTCTCTTGAATCCCTTAATAGTTGTGAGATATTATTGAACCCTACAGAGATTCAAAACACCCTGTTTCAGATGAAGCAAAGCCTCAAACAGAGCCTCTTCCATGTCACACAGTAGGAACAATGTTCTTTTCTTGATATACTTAACTTTTCTATCTGTGAACACGGCGATGATGTGCCTTGGCAAAAAGTTCAATTCAGTTAATTTATATAGCGCCAATTCACAACATGTCATCTCAAAGCACTTTACAGTTCACCAGATCACACAGTCCAATAAATTCAGTTTTCTATCTAAGGAAAACCAGCTGATTGCATCAACTCATTGACTTGAAGGCAATCCCTCACACTAAGCATGGTTGGAGCGACAGTGGAGAGGAAAAACTCCCCTTTAACAGGAAGAAACCTCCAGTGGAACCAAACTCAGTGTGAGCAGCCATCGGCCAAGGCCGACTGGGGTTCAAGTAGACAGGAGCAGAAATACAGAAAGAAGCAGAGATACAAAAGGCCAGTGAACCAGCTCCATGGGTGGCTCCATCCAGGAAACACACAGCCAGGCAGACGAGCTCTGTTCCAGCTCCCATGTCAGAGGATGTAGGGAGCACATCTAGCCAGTCACAGTCAGAGAAACAGAACTGCACTGAAAAACAGGCAGATCTCCAACATCTACTTAAAAAGGTCTTGATGGCTAACCTGACTCCGCCAGATAGATTTGCTTCGCATATCCATCTGGAAACCTTCGGTTGAAGTAATTTTTGGAAGGGACGAAAATACTGGTTAGCTAATTGGCCTATGTTGGTGATAGACGGGCCAAATAAACCAATCAGATCAACGAGGCATATGACGTACTAACAGCCAGGCTACTCTTGCCGAAACCAGT
>NW_015150631.1:43145-50371 GCF_000732505.1 Cyprinodon variegatus | reverse complement strand
GCTCGCGAGATCAGGATGGTCTCACGAGGCTAGTTGATGGCAGCAGCACAGCTGATATTTCTCTCCTTGATGGTCTCACAGCTAAACAGGAACAGACAAGATGAAGCTACTATGAGAAAAAGTAGAGAGAGCATAGCATTAGAGATTGAACTAACAAATTCTGCAGAGTGGGAGAATAGAGATAGAATGAAGCAGAATTATAAACAGTGCTCCCTATGTCCTCCAGCAGTCTAAGCCTATAGCAGCATAACTATAGAGATAGCTCAGTCTTACTTGAGCCTCTAACTATAAGCTTTTATAAAAAGGAATATTTTAAGCCTACCCATGAAAATAGATAGGGTGTCTGCCTCATTGACTAAAACTGGTATAGTTGGTATATAGGAGAGGAGCCTGATAACAATAGATCTGCCACCCATTCTACTTTTAGAAATTCTAGGAACCCCTTGTAAACCTGCAGATTGAGAGCAGAGTGCTCTATTAGGAACATAACGAACAATCATATCTTTGATATAACATAGAGCTTTAACATTTAAGGCTTTATATGTGAGAAGGAGGATTTAATCTATATTTTGGATTTAACAGGAAGCCAATAAAGAGAAGCTAGAATAAGAGAGATATGATCTCTCTTTATGAAATTCATCAGAACTCTGGCTGCAGCATTTTGGATCAGCTGAAATCTTAACTACAGTTTGTAGACTTCCTGGACATGTAGTTTGGCAAATTCCACTAAGTTTTCTATGGTTTGTTTTCAACAATGGTGTCCTCCTTGGCCGTGTCCCATTTAGTCTACTTAGGCTAAAACAACAATGGATGGTGCTGTTGAACACTGATGCACCTTGAACTTGAAGTTCACCTATATCTCATTTGTTATCATTCATATTTATAATAGTCTCTTTTTCAACAACTTTCCTTCTGCGACACCGTCTATAGAGTTTGGGTCTGTTTTCTGGATGTTAAATTCCTGAATAGTATGTCATGTTGTTGTTACAGGAGCATCCAGCTGCTTGGAGATAGTCTTGTAGCCTTTATCTCTAACATGCTTGTCAATAATCTTTTTTCTAATCTCCTAATACAACTCTTTCTTTTGCTTTCTCTGGTCCATGTTGAGTGTGGTACACATCATGTAACCAAACAACGCAGTGACCTGTAGTCCTATATATAGGCCCACTGACTGATTAAAGATTGTAGACGACTGTAATACTAATGAGTGAACACACCTTGATTTAACATGTCTCGTCGCCACATTATTTTCAGTCTTTCTATGGATGCCATCATTTTTCTCCAGGTCTGTTTCATTAGTTCATTTATAAGAATAATTTTATTGAACCGTGGTTTTAAAGCAATGTCTGACTTCCAGATGTTTACTTACACTGAATCTTTATCCAATATTACTTTTCTATTATTAAATTATGGGTGCTAACAATTTTATCCACATGTGGCTTTTACTTTATTTGAACAAATGATTAAAGTGTCAAACTGGTGATGAATATATTTTTTTTTTCATGCAGTCACACAAAGATTGCATACAAATGGCTAACACTCCTGTATTTCTCAACAGGAGAAGAAAAACAGTAGTTGTGACACTTGCCTTACTTGGAAAGACAGTCTTGCCAGATTACACAACAGAAAGTCAGCAAAGCCATGTTTCTTACTCAAGGAGGAAAAGTTCTGCATTGGTTTTGTTCTTTCCTACTATATCTACTCATATGGACATAATACAATATAACGTATACATTTTAGAGGGCATCATTATTCTGAGAATTGAAGATATGCCTGAAATACGACATTACAATGTAGGATATGAAAGCTAAAAGCACTTTCCATTCAGCTGTATGTGAACTGTGCCACATCAGCATTTCACTACACGCAACCCAATCAACTTGCCAATACATTATGCTTTGAAGCAGACAGGAAGGGTGGATTTTTAGGCACTTCCTGTGTAGAAGAACCTCAGATCTTCAAAATATCGAAACCGATTAACAGTTCTTTTTAATCATACACTGTCACAGGTTCTCCTCCCTCTGATGAGCGTGACATGGGACTCAGTCTGTTTCTCCATTGTACAGATTAGTGTGTCCTGTAGTAGTTCTCAGTTTGAGAGCATTTTATTGAAACTTAAACAAAATGAAAGGACGTGGAGGGACGGAAAAGATTTCACACGTGAGGTGTCTGTCGTAAGTCCATGTGATCAGATCTGAGCACAGATGACAACAGGATCACATGGCTGTAATTTTTCATCTAGTCTGGTTAACCGAGTGCAGTTTGCACAGACATAGAGAAACCATGGGATTCAGCAAGATAATGGGAACAATCGTCAATCTACTTCCAAAACCACAAAATCACATGCACTGGCATCAGTTGGTCAGAACAAAGTTCTTCTTCATTTTTTTCTCCTCATGGTGTGGCATGTCTTTTTATGGATGTTGATGATACAAACACACATACTGAAGGTTAGGAAAGATTATGACTTATCCATTATCCATAAAGTTCAGCATTTCTCAATATGTTAAACAATCAGTTCTAATAAGTAACTTAACACATAAACTGTGCCTGCAGATGTACAGAAGTGGGCAGAAATAAAATAAAAATAAAAACTTGACAGACATTGAATCGATGCATTAGTGTGGTGTTTGTAATTCAACAGTCTTTCAACTTTGCTGAGAAAATCTGAACAACTTAAGCAAGCATGTTTTCTGTTGAGGTTCCTCCATCTCACAAAAAAGATGCATGAGCCTTATAAGCTCAACCCCTGCCCATAAAAAAAATAAATAAACAAAAACAAACTGTTTTTACCAGTTTAGAGGTGAAGTACTTATTATTTGTACACCTTTAAAGTTATGCCAGTGGTGGTTCTGTGCTTTGATTCTGCATAAGGACTGCTTAGTATGAAAAGTCCAGCTGACTAAACATCTGTACTGAAAGACAGAAAACATTTTACATTTTACACCTTTCATGACTAAACATGCACAGTTACTAAACACAACAGCATTGCTCATACTTTACATACATAAATCATGCAGGAGTTTAGCAATTTATCAAACTAAAAATCCTGTAGAAAGAACTGTTAGATATACTAACATATATTGTAAAGACAAAGTATAACGCCCAAACTATCTGACTTAGATGTCAGAGGGCCTTCCATCTTTCTCTATCTCTCAGGGCAACATAATTGTTTATTTGTCTGCAAACAAATCATGTTACCCCATATTTTCTTCCTTAACTTACAAGTGATAGTTTTACACATTGTAACACTGAACGTAATGGCCTAGGATAGTATTATGATCATTCAGGATAAAATATCCAACTTTTTAGATTAAGTCTCTTTTTCAAATGGTTTAAGATTTCAAGTTGCAGAGCCATGTCATTGGTTGCCTGCTCATAATGATTTGCAGCAACAGGGCTTTACACACTGACAAATTTTATTGTTTATAAATTTGCGCTTATGCTGTGAGCCAGTGAAACTGAAGTCAAACTCCTTTTCTGCACACTAAATATTAGCAAATACAGCTGGTCCTGATTTAAATGATGCCTTATGCCCAGATAAGCTGACGTCATAAACAGTTTGAGGATCGTGGGAAAGTGGTTTATGATTTTTATATCTATTTTTCAATAGGTTTAATATAAGTACAAGATTAACATATATATCCTCAATGGGAAATTCATACATTTTTCATTGTTCATGAACCAAAGCAAAAAATATAATCCTGTTTTTTTTCTGTTTAAAGAAACTTTTTTTTTGTTCTAAGTATGAAATTTAATAAGCAGTCTTTTTTGCAGCTTTGGACTCGTTTTTGTTTTGTAGGAGTAAGGGCAGAGTCCTTGGCCAGCAAATCCTGCTGACCCCTGATTTAGGGAGTCTTGGTTTACCATACTTCACCCTGACTGGTTGGATTTAAAATCAACCTCATATGTGCTCTGAAAGGAAAAGCTGGACCATGGAAACCAGCAGATAAGCACTCTTGTATTTTGGGAAAAAAAAAAACAACCAAAAAAAAAAACAGTTTTTTAAATAAATTGCATACCTCTGTTGTTGCTCTGAAGTTTTAAGTTGACAGAAACGAGTTTATGACCGATTACCTTCATATAAGCACTAAAATATAAAAGATATTTCAGTTACTGAGGAAATCAGTTGATGAATGCACTGATATTCTACATGACATGGTTTGTTTTTTCATTTTTTGCCTTTCTGCCTGCAGACAAGTGTGGATGAGTCACTATGGTGTTGGAGGGAGCAGTGAAGAAAAGACCTCACATTTGAGGGACCAGAATAGAATAAACGCTCTGCCTCCACACTGCTGGCTGAGTAGGAGGACACAGACAGACACAGAGGTGCTCTCAGCTCCCCCTACATTCATCAGCACTTCGTCTTCATTTAAAGTCTCTGGACTTGTATACTAAGACCTTTAAATGAATGATGATGGTAGCTTAGAAGGTTTAATTTCAATGTCTCTCCTTAATGCCAATAAACAGTTATTAGTCGCTGTGAGAAAGTATTTGAGAATTTTCTTGGAGAAATTATATTTTTCTATTTAATCAATTAGGGACATCTTTCATCCACCTCAGTCACTCAGAGATGCACACCGGGATCCTTGTGTGGATTTCAGCTTGGCCCTCAATGCTATCAACCCAGACATCTTCCAAGCTGACCAACTGTAGCAGCTAAGGCTGGGAATTTTTCCATCATCACCAACACTACTGATTTGATCCAGGACAATAACGAGTTTGCATATTACAGGACCTGGTGATTATTCAGGGACACCACCCCTCCTCCCAGGAGTTGTACAAGTCTATGGTCAGGAAAAGAGCAGCTTAAATCTTTAATGACCCCACAAAAAGACTAAATCTTTCTCTAGGTGGTCTCTCTGATGGACACAATGAACAGCATACAGTCTGAGAGGTCAGACACTCCATCACAAACAAAATAAGCAAACCTGCACTGCCACAACCTGCCTCTCTTTTTATTTACTTTATCTGAATACTGCTGTACATATGCATACATGTACACATTGCTCTGTTTTTTCTCCAAGTGTCATGTGTCTGCAGACTGTCAAAGTCCTAGTTAGTGCACATAGCGACTATTGCTTGTTTTACCACAAGAGGGCAGTCAAATGCAGCTAAGAGTTTACAGAGGCAAATCATTTAAACAAGACTATGTTAGTAATCTTCATTTGACAAACGGTTAACTGGACAATTAAGTTGGCAACTGAAGCAATTTCCTCTATTCCTCATTAATATCCAACTTAATTAAAACGTGGTACTTGATGTTTCCTACAGGGATCACTGCAGAGGTTTGAAAGTACTGGGTGATCAGTCAGACATTCTCTAAGATGTGCCTAAACTTGTTCACTCTGAACTGGCAGAGACATAAAGTTTGTAGTTCTCTTTTTTATGGCAAAAACAATCAGACACTAAAGAACAGATGAAAAATACAACAATAATAATGTTGTTGGTGTTACTTGTGCAAATCACCTTCTGCTCACAGTCTTTGGATTCTAACATTTTCATTGGGTTACAGTCAAGGTGAATACTGTTAACAGGTGGGTTTCTGTTGTTTCTTAAAGCTAGATTTGGCTTATATTGTAGCTTCTGGAAAAGGTTTTGCAATTATTGAACAGCCTTGAATATAGCCTGGCTTCCAAGATGTGCTTTTCACCAAAAAAAAAAAAAAAAAGCTTTGAGCTGTTACCAAATTTAACATGATTTTACCTGCCAGTTGGTTCTTTGACTGGATTTCCTAAATATTTCCAATTCACACATTATATCCTTAGGTTTATGCCTATGGTTCCCACTTTTTGTTCTAGTTTTCAGTATTTTACCATTGTTTCATTTAATCTTTGGTTCCATTTAGGGGTGTCCCAGATTCTCCACAATGAATGCAGGTTGGCCTGAATTTGTAAAGGAAGTGCTTGAGAAAAAAAAAAAAACGTCTTCTACATTAGTGGAGAATTGTCAATAGGTGATGTGATAAACCATTATATTGATAGGTGATAGATGAAGCTTCAGAGTGTTAGAGTTGTAGTACAGAAACTAAATTGAAGAAATAACTCATCAAGTTGTTGCTTGATAGGTTGGGGCTGACAACTAGAACAACCTGTACTGTGGTTGATCAGATGCTGCACGTACACCTTGAAAAACCTGCTAATAAATAATCAGATGGTGATCCATTATTAAGACTTTTTTTTTCCCTGACTGACATGTGAGACAGTGCCAAGCTCTTGCAGGGTGTGCCCTGGTTGTAAAACTAATATAAAGTAATCATTCTTTTCCATTCTACCTGGTGAGAGCCAGTCCATTCAAGCATGTTTTGTTGACATCAAAACTTCGTTATCAATACGACTTTAAATGAATGCGGAGCAGAGTTCATATCCTGTCATCTTTCCAACCCACCAAATACAGCTCTGAACAACACTTCAGCCATTCTGTTAAAGATGACTTTTAACAACAAATTCAAATTCAGTTATCAAATTAATTCTGTCGTAGAGGCAAGCTTTTTCCAGCTTTGCTTATTAGTGTATTAGTTAGTTGATATTTATACTGGACCCAATCAAGCCGATATATATACTGTTTACACCTCATGCAGAATGCAGCTGCTGAGCTCCTCACCAATACAGTCAACCATGACCCAATCCCATTTGTCTTTTACTCTCTCCAATAGCTCCCGGTTCAGTTAAGAATTTTGTTGAAAATCCCTTTTGCTTTCTGTTCAGCCCATTGTCTTGCATGATTTTAGCTTTTTGACATTTTGACTCCATATCCAGCCTAGTTGAACCCTTCCCTCTTCTGAACAACACCAGCTGGTGGTCCCACAGTTGAGCCTTTGCAGTGGCTAGAACTCCCTTCCCATGGAATGACACTCAATCACAGCCCTGCCCCTGTTCAAGGCCAAAATGAACTGTTTGCAGCTCCAAACTGACTTGCATGGAAATAAGAATAAGTGCGGTCACATGCAGCACAACAGTAAATACTGAAAAGCAGTTGTTATGACTCCAGTGCACAAGAGAAGCCATACTGTGTCACCAGTGTTGTGGAGGAAACACATTAATGAAAGGAGAGTGTACTCAGCACAGCAGACACAACCAGCAATGGTGGGACGGGGATGTTAACAACTTCACTGAGAATGAGTTTATTCGGAACTTTATCCTGTTGAGGTAGTTGTTTAATTACATATTAATCTCCTCTCAACTCCTAAGGTAGAAGACTACTATAAACTAATGTTTTGGCCATCA
>NW_015150631.1:16586-43038 GCF_000732505.1 Cyprinodon variegatus | reverse complement strand
TATATATATGTAGAGACCTCTTTTAAGGGTTGTATCAGAGGATTCCTCTGAATAATAACTTTTTTAACATACCAGACTCATACCAAAAGATCAGAAATAAGGCCGATTCAGGACCACATGTCAGTGTGTCTCAAATGTGAATTGAAAAAGTTAGATACAGGCCAGATCTGAGTGGTCCCACTTGCTGTAAGCAAAGTGGTCTGATCACCTGGAACAACCTGTGGGGACAGTCCACATTTGCCTGCAGCTCAATGTGAAGAAAACATCATAATTTGATATAATACCTCCTACTTAAAAGGGGTCATAGAATGATTATATAAGGTATTTAGTGCTGGTCCTTAACCCTTTATATGGCAAGTTGGTGTTTTTGATCACTTGCATACCCCTTACAAATGGAGTCTAGAAGCACAAGATCTATATCCAGCCATTCAGCAAGGATGCTGCTACATGGCTGTACATCTTATTTTGGCATTTGACCAATTAGATGAGCCCTTGAATGATATACTACCTTCTGTAAATTAAGCTGAAAAGCAAAAGTTAACAAGTCAAGAAAAAAAGGGTAAAAAGCTAATTGAAAAGTTAAAAAGTTAATAAGCCTAGCTAACAATTATATTTAGGTGTATGAACTAAAAAATGTAAGTGCCAGTATTAGCATTAATGCCCCTAAGGTTATCTTGCACCAAAAAAAATAATAATTTTATTTCACTCTCAGAGTGTTTTTCATGAATTTCTTATAGAAAAACTTTTGCTATTTTTCTTAATATATTCGGGCAAGTTGGTGCTTCTTGTTATTACACTTACTTTAATTTTTGCCATCAAAATATCCATATTTTTAGAATGTAAAAAAGGTAATAAGGTCTTGTCCTGGATTCCAGTAACACTATTGGCTGGACATTTGGATTTTCAAAGTATTTCACTGAGTGCCCTATAAAGGGTTTAGGTCTCTGTATAGGGTATGTAACATTGATTGGGTTGAAAATGGCATATTTGCTGTTCTATGAGCCCTAATGCAAGCCTGGTTAAGGCTTGAAACAACAGGTTTTCTTCCATTCACGGTTTGCTCATGAATATTTAGATGAGCTGTGCGCTGATTGATTGGTTTACAACGAGCGAAGCTGCTGAGAAAAGACGCATCATAGCAACAAGCACTCACTCACTGAAACATCAAATTGTTGATATGGTAGGGTGACCAGATGTCCTCTTTTTCCCGGACATGTCCTACTTTTCATTCCTAAAAAAATGTCCAGGGGAAATTTCAAAATCGTCCGGGATTTTGGTCGACTACAGTACAGCAGATCTGAGCCATGAGCTCCGGGGCTGGTCCGGTGCAGGGAGCTAGCGGGGGACGGAGCGCCCGATCCCGACCCGGTGACGGTAGCCTGGGCAATGGCGGCCCCTTGCTTCCCCCTGCCAGCCTTACCGTGCTTCCCCAGGTGGGGTCGGGGGAAGCAAACCGTCACCGGGTCGGGTTCGGACCAGCCCCGGAGCTGATGGCTCGATTCGAATGCCCGGTCCAGTCCAGTCAGCAACCAAGCCCCCCCCCCCCCAAAAAAAGTGTCTTTCTTTTCAGAAACCCAAATCTGTGGTCACCATAGATATGCTAGCATTGCTATCAACAGCTTAGCGATAGAACTATACTTACAGCTTGTGGTTGTGATGGCCTTACGGTCGGAACAGCCCCTCATCGGATTTCATTAAGACTGATGAAAAATATTTCTCACACAGAAAAGACAGCCTGTTTAAAAGCCCATTGTATTGCCAAAAGTATTGGCTTATTTTTCCTTAAACACATATCAGTTTTTGTCTCCTACAACATAATATCAACCTTTGCTGTAATAACCGCAACTCTTCAAGTGGCATTTTCTACAAGGTTTAGACTCCCTAAATTCTCTCTTACTGCTTAATATATTTATATATTTTTTTGTTAATCTACATTCTTTAAAGCCAGCTGCATTGCTGAGCAGATGCTAAAACTACTTTATTGCCAAAGGTGGTTGTATCTGATAAGAAAATAATTCCACATTCTGTGCATTCTTATTTTAAACACCTTATGGTTATTGTCTTTATCATTATCAAAATATCTCTGAGTCATAATCTTTTCTTCTTAAACCTCAACTTGAAATGTTTATACGTGATACTTGTTTCAGGAATCACAAATACAGTAATGGCTTGAAAAATTATACTATTCTTTTTTCTTTTTAGCACTCTTAATTTAATTTTCTTTCCTTGGAAAAATATTATTTCTAAACAGGTACGTTCTTATAACATGTTAGAGGCTTCAGCTCCAACTAAATGACTTCCTTCAACTTATAATAAGTACCTGCATTAGTTTACCCAACTTAATTTACTTATAATGGTTTAACTTGAAATATTTCAATAAAATAAATTAGGGATCTTGTGACCAGTAATGAAATTGGTGAAATGTGATTTTGATATTTCTTTAATATATACAATACAGATTACGTAACATTTAAGCAATATAAACACAAATTTGAATTCAACTTTCACTGAAAACCAATTTTTAAGTCAGCTTTTATCATTTTTACTTTTTCAAAAGGCTGTTATTTCTTCAGGGCTCTCAAAGAGGGAATAATAAATGACCAATAAAAGTGCTGTGGTCGTTTTCATTGTCGAGAATCCAGGTATTTTGACGCAGTGTCATGTAAACCTGGTCTCCAACCTCTAGCTGAAGAGTCATGCCATTGGTTGCTGTTTCGTATCGGTGTCCAGCAACATGGTTGTACACAGTGACCATTTGCTCTCCATTTTTCATCAGTCGCAGGCCCATTGGCTTAGAAGATAGATTGTGTCCAGAAAAACTGAAGTAATAGATCCCTCTAATAGGAGCTGTAAAAATACCTGGAGAGCATAAAAACAATGCTGTAATGAGTCCTGAAGTATCTAAATAGAAGGCATTAATCCTACGTCCTCCATAAAGTAATAACAACACTATTTTACATAAGATGAAGTATAAATTACACTTCTTGAAGCATAGGTGTAACTTCAAGGTTGAAGGTTTACCCCCCCACCCCCTATTCTTTATAGGTGAAATATAAAGTATATTTTTTGAAGGAACACTATAACTTTTAGCGACTAGACATGTAGGTTCAAGGTTTAACCGCCGTAAAGCTTAGTGGTAGCTTTGCACTATTGCAAATTTAAACGGTCTCCCCTCATGTTTTGGAATATGACAGCAGGCCACTTTGGAGTCATGGAGTTACTTGTAAACACAAGGCAAGATTCAGCCATGTAGACTTATCAATCTGACCTTCAAGTTACATGGGCAAGTTTTTGAGAAGAGCAGACCCACACTTAGCATTAAAGTGCTGCATAATAACCTGACAAATAGTTGCATGTACTTATATCAACTGAAACTAATACTTGGGTGCAAGGTTATGCAGTTTTGCTTTACAGTGAAGCAGTATATCTAAAACTATCACTTGTCAATACTGATCATACACTCCATTTTGCAGACCAATAAGAGTCAAAAATAGTTTACCTGTTGCATGGTTGAATGAGCCTGTGTTTACATAGACTTTCTTGTAGATGAGTGTGATCTCAGTATTAACAGGTCCAACATGTCCACCGACACTAATGGATGCTCCAAATGCTACCCTGTTACCTTAAAAAGAAATATGAATATAGGAAGTTATTACAACATTTATTTCATTTCTACATAATCAAATCTACAGAAGAGAAAACTACAAATCGGCTTACCTTGTACTTGGGATCTCAGCTCCTCTAGCTCTCCCTGAGTCTTTCTAAGTTCTGTTTCTATTTCCCTTAAGAGGACAACAAGTTGTCGGATTCTTTGATTCTCTGCTGTGCAGCAATCTTAGCTTTTAGATGCCTGAATTACGGTATCACTTGAATCACCAGTCTCTCCTGGTTCAGCCACAGACAGGCAGAGGAAAAATAAAGTTAATGCCAACACAGAATCCCTCATCTTGAAATACATGTGTTTGTTGGTGTCTCTGCTGCCTCAGTTCTTGCTACTCAATATATACAGTTCCAACAAGGAAGTGGCCTTATTTTCCTAATTATTTCTAATCAAAGGTATCTTTAGATAAGGTTTTACCACTTTTGCCAATGTTAATAAAAGTGGTAAAACCTTATCTGATGTTCCTGCAAGTCATAAGGTTTTACCACTTTTAGGAACATTAGGTGCATGAGCAGTTTAATGTAGTAATTAAAAAGCATTAAATATGCACAAAAATATCATGAGTTTGTTGCTCTGACCTCTGCCTTACAGCAAAAAGGTACCGGGTTCGATTCCTGGCCTGGGGTCTGTTGGCATGGAATTTGATTGTTCTCTCTGTGTTTGTGTGCATAAAGAACTTTGTTCAGGCATCAGTGAATGGAATTGTCCTGGACTTCAAAGTCTACCAAGGTGCAAAGACACTGACCTCACAAGTGCAGGACTCTGATGGATTGGGTATAGGAGCTTTAGTCATCAAACTTCTGTTTCAAACAGTGTAGTCATCGGTCGAAATAAACAGGATTCATGTGTTTCAGCCAATCCTGTCTTTATTGTGTCATTTGAAAAAATAGACCCAGTGTCTTCATATGGACAAATTGTTTTTTTTATAGAACTACTGATAGTAGATAGCTGAAATTATGTGCAGGGCTCGATGTTAACCATTGCCCGATCGCCCAGGGCAAGTAGTTTTTATCGTCAGGAGAGTACAAATTTCATGCATTTGCCCGCCGGGCAAGTGCAATGATCGCAAAAAAAAAAAAAAAATTTATCACTCAAAATTACTTTAAAATCACTGACATTCGCTGAAAACGACCCAACGAGCATTGCCGGCGCCATCTTTGTTGTTTTGTACACATTCTCGCGTGATTTGAAAAAGCCGCGTGATTTTCCGCTAGGTGGCGTGATTCAGCTCTTGGGAAGAGAATTCTGCAGAGCAGCAGCTGGATGATGAATTAATCTATACTATAATACACGCTAGATAAAAAATGATCAGTCAGGGATTAGGAAAATAATAATAATAATTGTATGCGCACAGTGTAAATATTTCTATCATATGGCAGTCTTCTGTACAGAGGTCATACATTAAAAACTGTTCATTCAAATCTTTTCTCTTAGACATTGGAGTGGTGCTTTTAAATGTTATAGAGCTAAACATGTTATATTGGTGAGTAGTAGTAGTGTAAGTTGATCACTGTTGCACTTTACAAAATGGAAAGGTTCATTTTACTGTGAGGTTTCTGCTCATTCACTGTCTGAAAGCTATACAAAAACGAAATTTTGTTTTGTATACACCCTGAGCATATAAAATGACAATAAAAGTAGTTCAAGTCTAGGTGTCTCAATTGTGACTTCAAAAAGTTTGATAAAAGCCAGAACTGAGTGCTCACATTTACTTTACACAGCATGGCCTGATCACCTGGGAAAATTGGCCACATTTGCCTGCAGCTCATTGTCAAGAAAACATCAAAATTTGGTATAATACCTTATACGGAGATTTGTTAGACAGATCTACCACTCTACCACACTTATTTTCAAGTGACCTAATGTAGATGTAAAAGTTTCAAGCTAAATATGTAAAATAAAGATGTTATACTTCCATTATGAAATCTATACATCTTTTAGATGAGTCCAAGATCAAATTAGGACTCCAACAGCCCAGTGATTCACACATTTTATCAAAGTAACTCTCCAGATTATGGCTCAGTTCTATATCAGTTAACATTATTGATTGTATATGTCACGGTCTTGGTTCTGTTAAATTTTCTTTTAAGTATTCTGTTTTACTTTGCTCCATGTTTTCTAGTTTTATTGGTTTAATTCCTATTTTGTTGTGTTTTCTGGATATATTTAAGTTCTTAGGTTTTTCTTTGTTGCCCTCTTGTGTTGGTCTCCTTTTCCCTAGCTCCCCTCTAGAATCCTCTCTACACACCTGCTCCCAATCAGCTCATTAGTCCTGTCTTTGTTCAGTCTCTTATATATAAACTTTACCTGTTCAGTTCTTCAGTGCTGGTTTCTCATCTTTCCTTCTCTTTCCCTGGCTCCTTGTGCACCTTTTCCCTAATGTCTCCATAGTTCTGGTTTGTTTTCCATTTTAATGTTGGATTTGAACTCACCATATAATAATTTAATGTAGTCAAAGACCTTATAGACTTAATCTGATTAGCCCTCCTGCTGCTTTTTTTTACTTGGAGTCACTACATCAAGTCATACGACTTGCTTTTACAAGAGACGCCCTTCTTCATGCCCGTCTCAAAGTCTACTAATCTACAGAAGTTAAAGTTTGCACCTTGTGACCACAAGCTGTAAAGTTTTTAAAAACCTCTGCGCTTCTTTAAACAGCTGATCTATATTAAAACATAATATTGACACTCTTCTTTAAAAACCCATATTGTTTTGAGTAAGTTTAGAAGTGGTGGAGGTTTGTAAACGCCTCAGTCAGAAGGAACACAGCATATTGTACGTTTTAAGGAAGCGTTCAGTGTTTGCAGCATGTATTTAAAACTATTTAAGGGAAGCTATCACGAAAAACATTAACATTGCATGCCAGGTACTTTTTTTTCAAACAATCAGTCCACCACAATCCAGTTAATGTAACCCCATTAAGCAGTTGAAATTAACATTACAGATAATCAATTTAAAAGATTATTCTAAAAGTGTATATTGAAAACAATGCTTACTCTGATTTTAAATGTTATGAATCATCGTGTTGGACCAGAACCCACAATATCATCCACATCATCTTTAGTCCGAACTCTTCGTGGATCTGATGTGGGGGAAAAAGCAAAACAGAAAGGTTCCAGTCCAGCTTTATCGCTGAGGCTTTGGGACTCTAATAAACCCCCAGGTCCTTCTTCACATACCCTTTCTTGTCCGTCTTTGTCACCTAAGTATTAGCTCTTATTTACAGTTTACTCCTCCCTGTCAGTCTTGTTTTACATGCAATAAATACATTTTTAATCATATTTCCACTATGCAATATATGCTGTGTACAACTCCTAGGTTATCTGCTTTTTTATTCATGTTTTTTTATGTCTACTTATTTAGGGCTGGGCTGCCTCTTGGTTTTGGTTTTGATCAAGTTTTATCTCTGAGTTTTCATTGGTGGTCTTTTTCATTCTTGTGTTCTAGGTATTTTTAATTCTATTTGGGTTGTTTGATATTTCCTGTTTGCTCGTTTGTGCCAGTCTCCTTCTCCCTAGCTCCCTTCTTGCCTCTGTTCACACCTGATCCCAATCTGCTAATTAGCCTGGTCTTCGTTTCTCTCTACCATATATTCTCCTCCTGTTCAGTAATTATTTGCTGGTTTGTCATCATTACCTTGTCCCCTTAGTGTTGTGAGTATTCCTGGTTTTCAGCATTTTGGATTTTTGTGGATTTATATTTTTGGATTTTTGCTTCTGTTAAACTTTTGTCATTACACCTTCAAGTAACCACCTCAAGCTTTGTGTCTGCATTTCGGTCCTGTCAAACCACCTCCAGCCCTTTGTGACAATACTCTCTCTAGCTACTTGATATATGTATAAAGCCATCTACATTTGTCAGAAGATCCATCCATCCATCCATTTTCTAGCACGCTTATCCCGAGTGGGGTTGCTGGTGCCTATCTCCAGCAGTCAATGGGCGAGAGGCGGGGTGCGCCCAGGATGGGTCGCCAGTCCATCGCATGGCTTGTCAGAAGATATTCAAACTAAATTACTGCCAAAGGCGATTGTATCTGATACGAATTTAATTCCACATTCTGTGCATTCCATAGCCATAGACTGTATCTTATCTTAAAACATCCTATGTTTATTCTCTTTATCATTATTAAAATATCTCTGAGTTGAAATCTTTACTTCTTAAACCTCAACTTCACATGTTTATTCATGGTACTTGCTGTAGAAATGACAAATACAGTAATGACTTGAAAAATGATACTCTGCCTTTATTTTAGCACTCTTAATTGAATTTTCTTTTCTTGGAAAAATATTATTTATAAATTGTGCCTTCTTATTACACATTAGACACTTCAACTCCAACTTAGATTACATCCCTCCACTTATAAAAGTACCTGCATTAGTTTACCCATCTTAAGTTACATTTTAACAAAATAGGTTAGGGATCTTTTGACCAGTAATGAAACTGTTGAAATGTGATTTTGAAATTTCTTTAATATACATACAATACAGATCAGGTAACATTTAAAAAACATAAACACAGATTTAGATTGAATTTCCACTGAATGCTTAAGCCAAAAAGTTGTTATTTCTTCAGGGCTCTCAAAGAGGGAATAATAAATGGCCGATAAAAGTGCTGTGGTCGTTTCCGTTGTCATAAATCCAGGTATTTTGACGCAGTGTCATGTAAACCTGGTCTCCAACTTCAAGCTGAAGAGTCATGCCATTGGTTGCCGTTTCAAATCGATTTCCAGCAACATGGTTGTACAAGGTGACCATTTGCTCTCCATTTTTCATCAGTCGCAGGCCCATTGGTTTAGAAGATACATTATGTCCAGAAAAACTGAAGTAATAGATCCCCCTAACAGGAGCTGTAAAAATACCTAGAGAGAATGAAACAACTCTTTAAGTCCTTAAGTATCTAAGAAAAAGTCATGAAATCTACATCCACCATAATAACACTATCTTACATAAGACAAAATATAAAGTACACTTCTTGAAGCTGCATTGTAACTTTGGCGACTAGACCTGTGGGTTCTAGGTTTAAGTGGTACCTTCTACAATTCTAAGCAACTGCTCTGATCTGAGTAAGATTACAATTTGTATCAGAAGGCAGCTGCATAACCCCGGGCTCACTCTTTAGAAGTGGCCCCGACAAACAGTTAAAGAGGCATTTTATTGATCTCAACTATACCGCACCAGTAGACATCCATGGCTCCAGCCTTATCAAAATATTACACTTTGTTCTTAGCTGAAGGACACCGCTATCATTCCATTCCCAAATATTTGCCACGTACCGAATGAAGATTATGACTCTATATCTGGACAAAGGAACTGTCTTCATTAGAAAAACTATTGGGGAAAACATCAGTTCTGACACGCAACACGCAGCTAATATTATGGTGTAATAAACATGATAATTATCCTAACAATATATTCATATATATATATATATATATATATATATATATATATATATATATACACAATCACAACTGATATTTGCGTTCAACATTATTACAGATTGAAGTGAAGCAATATATTTAAAACTCTGATTTGCAGGCCAATTAGAGTCAAAAACACTACTGTTATGTTTACCTGTTGCACTGTTGAATGAGCCTGTGTTTACATAGACTCTCTTGTAGATGAGTGTGATCTCAGTATTATCAGGTCCAACATGTCCACCGACACTAATGGATGCTCCAAATGCTACCCTGTTACCTTAAGAAGAAACATAAGAATAGGCAGTCATTAAAACATTTATTTTATTTCTACATAATGAAATCTAAAGAAGAGAGAACTATCACTCCGCTCTTACCTTGTACTTGTGATTTCAGCTCCTCTAGCTCTCTCTTAGTGTTTCTAAGTTCTGTTTCTATTTCTCTTAAGAGGACAACAAGTTGCCCGATTGTTTGACCTTCGGCTGTGCAGCAATCTTGGCAATTAGATGCCTGAATGACGGTATCACCTGAACCACCAGCCTCACCTGGTGGTTGAGTGGTACTTTCAGCCACAGACAGGCAGAAGAGAAATAATGTCAATGCCACCACAGTAACCCTCATCTTGAACTATATGTGTTTGTTGGTGTCTCTGCTGCATCAGTTCTTGCTACTCAATATATACCATTCAAACAAGGAAATGGCCTAATTTTCAAAATTCTTTCTGATCAAAGGTATTTTTGGATAAGGTTTTAACCACTTTTACCACTGTTCATAAAAGTGGTAAAACCTTATCTGATGTTCCTAAAAGTGATAATGTTTTACCACTTTTAGGAACAGCAGGTGCTGCATCAGTTCTCATCACTAAATAAAAGCCAAGTAAAAAAGGAACTGGCCTTATTATGCCATATTCTTGTGATTAAAGGTTTCTTTGGAATACAGTCTAAAAATTCTTAGGAACTTCAGCAAATAAACCATCTCTTTAACAGATAAGTTAAATGGGAATTCAGATAACCCGGAACCATAGTCCTCCTGTGTTCTATTTTGTATCTGATGATAATTTTATTGATCTTCTTGATATAATGTAGAGAGAGGTGGGAAAATGACGAGAAGATAAGAAAATGATTACCAAAGTTTTTTGTCAACAGCATTCAAACGTGACAGGCTTTTTGCCTGCAAAGAGGTTAGTTAATGATTGCCTTTAAGCTCTGTATTAAAGCATCATTTAGCTGGCAGGTGATTTTGGCTAAATCAGTATTTGATATCAAATGATAGTATTATTTTTTTCATCAAAAACATATCCGTTTTTGTGTCATTTAACATATTGGCCCACCTTTTGCTGGAATAACTTAAACTCTACAACATTTTTTTTTACAATGTTTAGACTGCCTAAATCCTCTCTTGCTGCTTAATATATGTATAAAGCCAACTACATTTTTCAGCAAATATTACAACTAAATTATTGTCAAAGGTGATTGTATCTGATAAGAATTTAATTTCACATTCTGTGCATTTAATATTCATAGACTGTCTCTTATCTTAAAACACCCTATGTTTATTGTCTTTATCATTATTAAGATATCTCTGAGTCATAATCTTTTCTCCTTTAACCTCACCTTCACATTTCTATACATGATACTTGCTGTAGGAATGACAAATACAGTAATGGCTTGAAAAATTATATTCTCCTTACATTTATTACTTTTAATTCAATTTCTTTCCTTGGAAAAATATTATTCTAAAAACGTACCTTATTATTACAAATTTGAGACTTCAGCTCCAGCTTAGATTACTTCCTTCAACTTATAGTAGGTATAGATTATTTATCTTGTGACCAGTAATTAAATTGGTAAAATGTGATTTTGAAATGTATCTAATATACATACAATACAGCCTATGTAATATTTAAGAAAAAATAAACACGGATTTAGATTGAACTTCCACTGAATCCTTAAGCCAAAATGTTGTTATTTTTTCAGGGCTCTCAAAGAGGGAATAATAAATGGCCAATAAATGTGCCTTGGTCGTTTGTGTTGTCATGAATCCAGGTATTTTGACTCAGTCTCATGTAAACCTGGTTGCAAACTTCAAGCTGAAGAGTCATGCCATTGGTTGCTGTTTCATATTGGTTTCCAGCAACATGGTTGTACACACAGACCATTTGCTGTCCATTTTTCATCAGTTGCAGGCTCCTTGGTTTAGAAGATACATTATGTCCAGAAAAACTGAAGTAATGGATTCCTCTATAAGGAGCTGTAAAAATACCTAGAGGATAAAATCAATGCTTAAATGAGTCCTGAAGTATCTTAATAGAAGGCATTAAATCTAGGTCCACCAGAAGATAATAACACTATTTTTACATAAGAAGCAATATAAAGTAAACTTCTTGAAGCAGCACTGTAACTTTTAGCCACTAGACCTGCAGTTTTCAGGTTTAATCTCCTAGAAGCTTAGTGGTAACTTTGCACTATTGCAAAATTAAACAGTCTCCCTTCATGTTTTGGAATTTGACAGCAGTCCACTTTGGAGCAGCAAACTGGTACTGTAAGTCATGGAGTTACTTCTAAAGACAAAACAAGATTCACGATGTTCAATCCGACCTTGAAGTTTCATGAGCAAAAATTTTAAGAAGAGCAGCCCTGCACTGAGCATTAAAGTACTGCATAGTGACCTGAAAAATTATATATATATATATATATATATATATATATATATATATATATATATATATATATATATATATATATATTTTTTTTTTTTTTTTTTTAATCCACAAAAACATCGGTTTTGCAATTATAGATTATGAAGGCAGATTAATCCTAATTAAAATTTCTATTCCAAACCAAAAGCTATATATTGTCAGTATATTGCACAGTGGAGTGGCTAGCACCTCTACCTTTCAGCAAAAAGGTTCTGGGTTTGATTCCCAGTCCGGGAAACATGGAGTTTGCGTGTTCTCTATGTGCATGCATGGGTTCTATCTGGGTGGCTTCCTCCCACAGTTCAAAAACATGACTGTTAGGTCAATCAAAATTCTCCTTTCATTTCTCTCTGAGTGTGTGCTTGAGTTGCTGGTTGTCCTGTTTGTCTCTGTGTTGCACTGTGATGGACAGTGCAACACAGAGGGCTGCAATGGCCCATTGACAGCTGGTGATAGGCACTAGCACCACTTGTGACCCCAACAGGGTTAAGTGTGAGGGGAAATGGATGAATGAAGCTCTGACCTAAATCCTGTTGAGCAAAAATTTTGCCCACATGTGTAGAAAATCTGCAAATGTAGATTTGGTCATATAGAACAACCCAGAATGAAAGACCAAAGGCCAGCACTGATAAAAAAAAAAGAAAAAGAACAGCTGCCAACAGACCCCTAAATACCATACGGTTATGTCTCTGTGCACCCCAGCACAAAGGGGATTGTACCAGCATGGAGTCTAGATCAGGCAGATGCAAATAAAGATAAATATAAGTGATTGTAATTATAAGACCTGATAGTAATTCACAATGTACAACATTGGGCATAAGTCTATAATCAGCTCAAAGAGATATTGATGTGGGATTGATATATGTATAAAAATGGGTTTAGTTTGCTTTTTCAGATGCCTTAAGTAATGAGCAGGGTTAAAAAATGGCATGATGTAAGTAGGAATTTTGACAGAGAAAGTGTGACAAGTAAGAATAAAGGTTTCTTCCTTAATGTTTTCCCCCTGGAAGTAAGAATCTGGTTAAACTAAATTTTAATGTATGAAACTGATCATTATTAGGGTTTTATTTTTTTCTTAATAATCAGATACTTAAACACTTGACATGAAAATGTTAAATTGACTTTCTGTCAGGGTTCTGTGTTCTGTGCTCTACTTATTCTCTTAATCGCTATACTTTCTTCCTTTGCATTATTGAAAGAAACAAACAAATACTCAACATGAACAAAACACCATCAGAAACGTTAAGTCATTTTATTTTTTTGCTCTTTGTTTTCTCAGAGAATTAAGGTCTTTACATTCATCTGTGTTTGACTTTAAGACAGCTTGACTGTCTTCCTTTAGAACACTGTGGGATCAAATCACTTGAGTCTTGCAGAAAACAATGGAGAAAAGATCTCTGATATCCAGACACAGAAATAGAGCAGAAACTCTGAGTCAGTGTCTCACAATGCACAATGAGTGGGAGGAAACTGTGGATACAGAGGTGCTCACTGGTGCTGCACATTTTTCTAGCATTTTATTTAGTTTTTTTTTTTTTAGCATTTTCTCAAATGTTGGGCTGAGAGTTTGATGTGCCTGATAGTTTGGTGCTTATCTGTTTCCATACACAGGTGTTTTTCTAGAAACCTTCAGGATTCTTTTTTTATGGACAATGAATTGTAGTACATTAGAAGGGTAACATCTGTGTATCCTCATGCTTAGTATATAGATATAAAATAGGACAGGTTGTTTTTCTAATTTGTGCCACAGATCATTGTCTGGCCACTAGATGGCAGCCAGATACAACAAATACTGTACATATATGACACCTGATCTACAAGTGTTGAAGAAAAGTAAGTTTACTCTCTTCTAATTTGTGTATACATATAGGGTTTCACGTGTAACCATTAAGTAAAATGTTATTCTCTTTACTGGGTCCTAAAACCATTGATAGCTGACCTCAAAGTGTCCAGAAACACTCAATAGATACCAAAGTCTCATTAAATAACCAAAGCCAAAGCATAGCTTGTGAATAAAACAGTGTGTGGATACAAAATAGATTTGTTTTTTAAAAGAGCATTAATGAGAACTTCTAGCAGCTAGGTACAGCAAATAAAACTAACTTGATCAATTAATTGGTCATATCTGGCATTAGGACCTAATAGCTGAAACTGTATTGGTCAAATGTCTGCAGTGCACCATCTCGCCACAGGGGTTCCTCAAGGTTGAGTACCGGGAGCTCTTCTCTTTGCCATATACACCACAACACTGGGGCAGATCATTCAATCACATTGTTTCTCATACCACTGCTATGCTGACGACAACCATCTCTATCTGTCATTTCCACCTGATGACCACACGGTCTCCGACACGTCTCCCTGACATATCAAAATGGATGAAAGCCCATCCTTCTCCAACTGAATCTCTCAGAAACTGAACTGCTTGTTTTCCCAGCCAAACCAACCACACACAAAAATATTCCATCTTGCAAAGGCTTATGTCATAACTGGTCACTCCAGTCATCAATGGATTATCGTCTAGCAGTGCCTACACCACAATTCAGACAATCCAGACTGTTTTCATGAGTTGTTCCAAGATGGTGGAATGACCTGCCAAGTGCTACGAGGACAGCAGCGCCCCTTTCTATCTTTAGGGAACTCTTAAAGACCAACCTCTTTAAAGAGGATCTCTTATGTTTACTCTTATTACAATTCAATTTCAATTCAATTCAGTTTATTTATATAGCGCCAAATTCACAACACATGTCATCTCAAGGCACTTTACAGTTCAACCAGATCATACAGTCAAACTTCAGATTTTCTAAGGAAAACCAGTAGATTTCATCGAGTCATTGACTTCAAGGCAATCCCTCACACTAAGCATGCTTGTAGCGACAGTGGAGAGGAAAAACTCCCTTTTAACAGGAAGAAACCTCCAGCAGAACCAGGCTCAGTGTGAGCGGCCATCTGCCGAGGCCGACTGGGGTTCAAGGAGACAGAAGCAGAGATTACTCTCTCTGCAGTTACCTGTCTCCTTTTTTACTGTCACCACTGATTCTGACATGGTATTTTTCCTCTAAAGAACCTATTGTCATATTCACGATAACTGTAAAATTATGTCTACTTTGTAAGTCGCTTTGGATAAAAGCGTCTGCTAAATGTATAGACATAAACTGCAGCCTGCGAGTCTGAAGCAACGAGTTTAAGGAGGCCAATGTTGCTGTTTAAGGAACTGGATAAGAAGTCTATCTATCTACAAGAAAGTGTGAACAATGTTCACAAGAACATAGCTGGCAACCTTCAAAATGGTTTATATTTTGGACAGGACCCCAAGAAAAACCAGTAAATATTTAACAGATTCAGTTAATTTACTGAAGCAGTTACATAACAAAAACTGGGCTAAAGCTCTAGAAGGATCAGAGAGCCACACAGAAAAACATCTTCTCATCACAGGATGTGGTTCTGAATGGTGTCCATGGGTTGTACTTTGTTTGTAACACATAGCTTCTTTCTATTTCAGTTTGCTTAGTAAATGTTTACTGTAAAATCATGTGTGTGTTATTTACCAAATAATTTAATCAAAATTTGAATAGATAGAGGATATAGAAGATAATTTCTTTTTGACCTGATTACAAAGAAAATATACCTTTTGAAAAAAAGGTCAACTTAGTCTTTCCCATTGCTGTGATTTTTATAAATGCCAAAGTATATGCATGGATTGTTTTCTTTTGAAATGCTTGTTTCGAAATGAACAGAAACTTTGGCTTATGACATCTACTTATATAAAAAAACGACTATGATGCAAATAATCATTCTCAAATTAAAGCAAAACAGGTGAGCTTATTTTAAAGCCCAGAGGAGGTCATACAGGGCAATGAAGGCCACCAAGGCAGGGGGAGGGTGTTACATAGGGGGTATTAATGGGCCAGACAGGATGTGGACTAAGGTAGAATGGCAATGACAGGAGAGAAGGTCAGGCAAAGGAATCCCACTGGGGGCTTATTTGGTCCCACAATGACCAAGGCACAGAATTATTGTGCCTGGAGTGACTGAAAGGCTGGGCTGCCTTAAGGCAAACATGGGCTGCAGCACACTGCAGTTAAAGGGAAACCAAATGACAGAATCAACATGTGGGAGTAGATAAAGACAGAAGCACTTGTGGAAGGAAAACTAAGAATATTCCAGAACTAAACACTGAGCCTGGGTTGTTGTTGGCAGGCCAGACCTGGTTAAGCAAACCGATGAAAACCATTACAAATTCATCCACTGTGCCAAGGAAGATCTTAGAGATCATTTTAAACTACACTGTTGCTTTTGATCTTTAGGTAGCTACAGCTACACCTATCTGCTTATTTTTGATACAAAACACAGGCCACGTATAACTGTGTACAACAATTTCCATAACATCAAGTGTTTATTTCAACATTTCATTCACAGATTTAGATTAGAATGTTAAATCAGACCATTAAAAATATTAGTCTTATCTAAAAGAGAATTATGAACTTAATGGAAAGTGGGTTAATACATGCTTAAGGGTTTCTATTTTCAGAGGGAACTTTTAATCTTATGAATGAGACTCATCTATATGTGTTCACTAATTCATCGAAGATGACTCTATAATTACCAGTAGTGCTTTGGATCATATTTGCACTCAAATACCTTTACCAAGCTAGGGTTTTGGCATCAGCTGAAGTCTGAGGCCACCATACTCAGCTGGCGGGAGGTAAATCCTTGCCACAAGATCAGTTTGGTGCCCTGAAAGAGGGGAATAAATATACAAACTAATGTCTCATCCAAGCTAAACAAAACAACAAAGCTCTCGATTTCTTCATCTTTCTATATCTCAACCTCACCTTAAAGGTATAGAGGACAAGCTTTTATTTCCGAGTGGATCCTCTAAATAAGTGGTCCTCTTAATTGTCAATCATTGTGGTGATATGTTTACGTAAAGCCGTCCTACATGTTGGTCCTGTTAGCTATCTTTTCTGCACATGCTCACTTTCAAGCGTATATGTGTGATGAGCTACGGTTTCAGACAGTCATTGAAGCTCACCTTTCTTACAGTGGTTTTAAAAAAATGGCTGCTGTCATAGTGGCCCGCTGTCACCATAGGGTGTTGCTACCCAACAGCAGTGTCTAATAACAAAGATGGTGCAGGCAAGGCACGGTGAAGGAGGAGTTAAGTGACCAACGGAGTAAAAACCAGTGGTCATCTGTCCGAACAGTCACTTAAATGAGTTCACTATATAGTCCCCGCTCTATATAGTGATTTTAGGGGTTATGGCAAACGTCCGGACATTGTTTGCTTGTATGACCTTTGAGAACAGCAACTTTTAAACAGAGCATTATTCAGGAGAAATGAGCTTGTGCATGCTCTCACAGATGTTTAATAGGCGTTCCCCCTCAGGAGCGGGTACAGGGTTGTGCATGTGCATGTTTTATTTAAAGTGGAGAGGGCGGGTCTTTAAAAAAAATTTGCAATAATCTTTCACAATACCTTTAATGAACTAAAGAAACAGATCATGGATACAAGGGGGCTAAAAGGAGTTTCCTCCAGTTTTAGCTGCCAAATGTGAACATTTGATCAACTTCATTGCTTCTTGCCCTCTTCAAAAAACCCACCGTTATTTGGTAAAAGAAGACAGCACTGTGGGGATCATTTTCTTTGATTTGTCCAGGGTAGTTAACACGAGTCAGCCTGATTTACTCAGTCAGAAACTTCAGAAGATTTAGGTGGAAATTTCATTAATTGCCTGAATCAAAGACTACCTAACAAAAAGACCCAATTTTGCGAAACTGACGGCTGAAATATCTAACCAGATAGTAAGCAGTACAGAAGCACCACAGGGGACTGTACTCTCATCATTCCTTTTTACTTGGTACACCTGTGGCATAGTTCAAGACCGAGTGCTCCCATCTGCAGAAAAAGCAGATTGTATCTTGGGCAGCTTATTGTTCTTCAGTGTTTGCAGTGAAATATTGCAAATCTTCAACAGGTCTGATATGGAGAGTTTAATTTTTTGCCATCATGTGTCAGGGCAGCAGCATCAGAGCTTGACAAGCTGACTAAGAAGGAAGGCGCTGTCCTGGGAACTCATCTAGAACCTCTGAAGATGCTTTCACAAAAACAGAATTGTTCATACAATGAAGAACTTTATAGACATTAAATACACAAACATAGTTAAAAATTTTTAAACTGAGTAACCAGTGATTAAATTTACTAAGAAAATTTTTGTTTAGATTTAATCTGTATATCGACTGCAAGGGGTCCTTAAAAATGTGCATACAAAGCAGACCTGAATAACTTTCTGTCATCATAAAATAAACCTCTTAGGGAAAAACACATGGTTGTATCAAGTTTTGTCTTACTGTAACACATATCATAAAGATATATGTAATAAGTTATCATAAATGTCCCTGTAGCTTTGATCAGCTTCCATTAAAGATTTGCAGTGCCTGCACAGCTAGACTTGGAATAACTTCAAACAAAAGGCTTTGTCGTTTAAATGTTCATCTAAGAATAAAGATGGCATCACAGGTATGGCATGCAGAGTTGTCGCTGCCTCCTCTTGGTTACATCCTTTCATATTGTGTATGGGTCAAATTTTATTTGTGTGCATATGAAGGGCATGTGTTGGACTTAGTTTATTGGAGCCCATTTGAATAATGTGATGCATGTGAATTATGTCAGGGTAATACTCTAAATTGCTTCATTAGTCCTTGGGCATTACTGAAAGACTGCAACAAAACAAATGCAGCCCATGTTACATCCAGACAAATGCAAATGCAGCCCGTGTTGTCTTACACAGCCGGCATGATGCTGGGCTTACTCCGAAGGGCGACGTATATAGAAAGGGATTTGCTATCTAAAGCAGGGGTCCTATCAGTCTGACTACAATGTGGAGCTCAAGGCAGCCTGTGGTGGGATCTCAATGCAGAGGCATCTATAACTCATTGAGGGGATCACTGCCCTAGTTTCATCACAGAGAGTCAGGGGTTTGGAGCCAGGTTGCACACCTCAACCACAACCAGCTGCTTTTAAGAAAGTTTTGGAACAAACAAACCTCAAGAGCAGCAGGGTTTTTAGGATTATCTTCATGAACACACCAGATGGTTTTGGCATCCTAACATCCATGACTGCACGGCCTACAGGTAGGACACTATGTTCCCTGTTGTAGAGCTAAGAATAGTTGTTTCAGATTTGATTGATTTACAAGATTTACTTGGATTACATTAACAGGAATTTTCTTTTTTCAATATGAATTATCTAAAGCCTGCAGTTATATTCTCATCTTCTGTTTGTTATTTATGAATCAGTTGTTTTTAAAAAAAGAAAATTTGATTCCGCTGAGCATCCTGTTTAAATGGCTAATGTTTCCTTACTTTTTGATAAGATCTTGTCTAGCTCTCTGAAATCCTCTAATCCTCCTGGATAATAAGTCTGATGTTTAATGCATAATGATAGCACCAGACTCCCTGTCATGTTTTCCTTAACTTCACCAGGTTTCATTACTGTCAACCAGATAAAATTAAGTATTAGCGCTTCACAACATTACGTTTCATAAGAATTGATTATCAAGCCAAATGCATCATTTTGATGATCTGCCATCTTAGTTGGTAAAAGAAAGTCACATTGCGTTGAAAAGGTCTGTGATTATTTTCTGAAAAAATTTTAAATTAGAAGCCAGAATTCTGGAGCTTAATTTAAAAAAGATCCCCCATCTCGTCAGGTCCTGTATGACTTCTAAACTATGAAGTGAGACATCTTTATTGAAACATTTTCATCCATCAAACCCCATAAAATTCTTTATTTGACTGAGATTTATGAAGTGTGGGCATCAACCCAACCCCTCAGTCTGTTATCATTAGAAAAGGCCTGAACCATTTTTCTTGTGTCAGGGTTCATCATCCTCTAATCATTATTGTGGATCACCACTTAAGGGTGATCCACAATAATCATTAGGTATGAGTAGAAGTAGCATCAACATGGAGGAAAGGAACAAGAATTTGCAGAGGATTTTAGTCTTAACCTTTCCACACTTGTCAACAATGCATCTGCTGGCCATTAGTGACATTTTTGTCACTAATGACCAGCATTCCTCTTTGACTGCCTCAGTAAGGCATCAAAATGATTTGAAAAGAAGTAGGGAACCTTTATGTACAATTTTATATAGCTTCCAGTGACCTCCATAAATCACGGTAGCATTTTTGTTGTCAGGGCTATGCCCTCTGCTTGGGTTTATTCTTAAGTTTATCTGTGTTCTGTGTCTTATTAGTTTATTTCTATCAGTTCTGAGTTCTTAAATTATACTCTGTTGCCCCCTTGTGCTTGTTTTCCTTTCCCCTTGGCTTCCTCCTAGTTGGTCCTGCCCACACCTGCTCCATATCTGCTGATTAGCTTGTCTTGGTTTAGTCCCTGAATATAAACCTCACCTTTGCTTCACTCAGTGCTGGTTTGTTGTGTTTGCTGCTTCCTCATCTCTGGTTCCCCATGTAACTTCTCCCTGACATTCTGGTTATCTGTCCGTAAAAATTCAAAAAATATCCACTGGACTTGGTTTTCAACATTTGAAGACGTTTTGCCACCTCTCCAGGAAGCTTTCTCAATTGAGAAAGCTTCCTGGAGAGGTGGCGAAACGTCTTCAAATGTTGAAAACCAAGTCCAGTGGATATTTTTTGAATTTTTACAGAATGACTATGACCTGGATGACTGAGAACCTTCATCAGCATCTGGTTATCTGTATTTTGGTTCTCAGTATTTTTGTATTTCTGCCTCAATAAACTATTAAATCTACAAGACTCAACTCTGCCTCCTGATCTCTACCGTTGGGTCCTCAAAAACCTCATCCAAAGGTGACATTTGTCTTGCTATTAGCCAAACCATTAAGGTTGGACAAATGTAAGTATGGTCTAATAATAAATTTTTCAGGATTACACACACAGACAGACAGATAGGGAAAAAATATCCCCTCCCTGCTGTCATATAATGCGGCTCCAAGAGGCTAGTTGTAAGCTGGAGATGCATGTGTCCTACACATGACAGGATGCATATGTTGGGACTGACACTGAAAAGATGTCAGAATTCGTCAGTGAAGCCTTTGGGGGATTCCAAGTGGCAGCTACCAGTGACAGAAGCAACGGTTTTGAAGCCAGCATTGATAGATGGTTACCCTTGCCTTCTCTGTCAAAGGCTTATAAAGCATTCTGCCTGCATATCTGAATCTGAGTCAACCTTCTTCACTTGCATTTCACGCTGAGAGTTTCATAAAGCTCAGTAAATCTGGTAATTACATCTTCCTGCAGTCAGTGTTGGAGCAGATGTAACACTGAGGCTTCCTCTGTTGTGCTGTATGTATTATGCATCACAATGATCTATACTTGTAGTGTTATGAGAAGTTTGACAAAGAAAAAGATAATGGACTTGCAGAAGTGTGCTGCCATGGGGATGGGAAGATGGGGGGGGAGAAAGTAATCAGTAACATATAAGTAAAGTTGAAGAGCGAAGAATATTGAAAGAAATCTTGCAGAGACATGTTGCATCGAAGACTTTGTGGACTACTGGAAGGATTTCCCTTCGCAAATTCATGTCTATTTGACAGCAAATCTCTGATACCTTTCCCGAAAGAACGTGTGTGGCAATGACTAACAAATATGACTGCAATCATATAGTTGAAATCATTAACATCAGGAGCCCCAGGCGATGCTATCAAGCGACACTGACAGATGTTGCCTCTCTTGGAAATCCATGGTTAATTTCTTTACAAAGAAATGCATTGCTCTCTTTTGTGCAATGTCATCATGGCTCATTTCAGCGTCTGTACACCCAACCCTTGGTTCTTTCTAGTAGAGTTAAAGGGGACTTTCAGAGGCATCCAGGCAGAGCACATTACCTTGGGGTAAAGTTGTTTACTGAGGCGTCAAGATTTTAAGAAGGAATATAAATGCTCAAGCCTTTCACTGGCATATTTTCAAACCAAATCAACAAAAGAAAATATAAACCTTGGAGGTTCTGGTGACATTATTAGTATGTTTGCAGCTTCGTCTATGTTACAAACCCACTTCGCCAGGAGGAATTACACCATCAGGCCAAAGCACATTTCACTGCAGACAAAAATAGCTATATGAAGATAAAGTAGCAGCAAGGTGAAGCTGAAACAGCTTCTTTCTGTTTACTCTCTAAGAGTTTGGGGCTTTAAAAGAGGGATACACAATGCATTCTTAAACATCACCATGAGTGAGGATGCAAACAGCTTTGAAAGCAGTTTGAGGTGAGCCTTGAGGGGATTTCTCCTCAGTCTGCAAAAATCCACATGATGATGGCTTTTCACTTATTTCTGCTTTTGCTTTGAGCCCTGATGTCCTTTGGACTTCATGAAATGCTTGAAAAGGTAACCTGCAGCAAAATGTGACAAACTGAACTATCAAGGGTGATTTGGGCTAAGTTTTGAGAGCCAGTGTTTCAAAGTCTCTGGGGACATTTTGGCCTTTTTTTTTTTTAGATTTATGCTGAAATATATATCACCTGACAGTTGAATATGGAGATAGGTTTTTTTTTTTTTTATATACAAGGAGATATTTTTCTGTATTTATGTATGTTTTTATTCTACTCAACAGGCACAAATTCCTTCTCCTTCCCAGGAAATGATTATAAGGAGAATGATATCATTTCAGGACATTCAGTTTTTCACTAGCTTTTATTTAGGGATATTAACAGCCTTTTTTCAGTTATTGTCAATCAGTAGCTAACAGGTTATAATTACCACTCACACAAGTCAAATTATGCAGAAGCATGAAGTGCACAGGTGCAAGGTTCAGGTTTATATCCTGGTAAAGAGTTCATAATTATTGTAAATTAAATGTTTAAATAAAACTTTTTTGAGCATTGTTCTTAGGAGAAAGTATGGTGTAGTTGAGTCAGAAGCACATCCAGACATTAATATTGAGGGTGGATTGGTAAGAGTCGCGAAGCTGCAGAGGAGAAAAAAAAAGGTTAGTCATCCAGGTGGATATAGTGTAGTTAGGTAACTCTTAAGCCCGTTCACTTATGCGTGCCTAGCTTGTAACTAAATGCCAGCTCCTGCCATTCTTCTGATGATCCTAATTGGAACCAGGTGTGTCAAAGGCCACCTGGTCAGCTCTGCCCTCTAAAAATGAAAAAGCTGCAGCTCATTGTCAGAGATAAACCAGCATCCTAGAACCTCACATAATCTATTTCAAGAAAGCATATTTTTGGTTCTGAATTAAAGATGATTAAATCCATTCTTCTAAACAGATAGGAGATAGCCTTTAGGTACTGATGCAATGGGAAATTTGGATACAGATGTCAAAACTGTTAAGAAATAATAATAATAATACATTTTATTTAAAAAGGCGCCTTTCTGGACACTCAAGGTCACCGTACAAAAGCATAAAAAGTGTCAGAAAAAATAAAAATAATAATTATAAAGACATTTAAAAACATTAAAAAAATACAGTGGCTGTGACAGTGAAATTGATATTTTTAAAGAGAATAAGCAATCTTGAACAGATGGGTTTTGAGTTGCATTTTAAAATGGAGAATTGAGTACGTATTTCAAAGTTGGGGTGGTAGAGAGTTCCAGAGGCGGAAATAAGAAGTCTTTGTTTGATTCTGTCAGCACCACTGGGTAATTCAAGAACTGCTTATTTTCTAACTTTATATCATATAGCATTTTTTTATTTAACACTACAAGAATTAAACTGACACTCAGAAAATACTCTACCTTGTTATTTTCATTGAGTACTAGTTATATTTCTCTTTGAAAATTAAATATTACCACATTTTTGACCGAAATATTACTAATGTCCTTTTTCAAAAAAGGTTATTTCTATCTTTAGGGACCAATTCTATCATTATTTTTTCTTAGGTAGTTTTGTCCTTTTTTTAATTTTTGTTTTTCGTTCACTAGATGCAAAAATGACATCTATTTTTGTGAGGTTTCAGAACAGAGGACCCAGAATTCAGGCGTTGCATTTATTTTAACAAGCTGCTGTGGATCCACTGTATCCGCAGCTAGGGCGTCGTTAACAGGAACGTCTATAGAGGAGAAACACAGGTTAGTGACCACCATAATATCAAGAAGGATGATTATGAAATGGATCAGGCAATTAGAACACTATAGAAACGCTAGAGTAATCTCAACACCAAAGGCTCAAGAATAATCTGGCACTGATGGCTGGGACCAAGGAGTTTAAAAAGAAGCAGTTGGATCACATGAGCAATGAATGAAAACTGGGTGGAGCCGGCCAGTGAATTAAATGAGCAATCAAGCCAGCCATCAGTGCCAAGATCATGACATTTTTTTCATTGGCAGAGACTGATTTAACACTTCTTTAGCTGCACTCTAAATCAGCATGTCTGAACTTTCTCATAAAGAGTGAGGATTTTTGTCTTAGGTAAATCTTATTCTAGAAAACTTTTTTAATGCATCTTAAATAGAAATGATGCAGCAATTTTCAGTATTTGGCCTATTCTGAATAGCAGTAATTGTAGCTCTTACCTCCTGTTCCTAGCTCCTATTCTTGCACCTTTTACAGAGTCAACAGTAATACATCTTCCTTGGATAGAAAAGGATTTCCAGATTATTATGCTAAATCCGGACAGCCCTCATCCTTCCAGACATAACAGGTTGGACATGCATGTGGATGATGCTTGTTAAAATGAAACTACAAAAACAAAAGTTTCACAGTTGTAGTAAATTCAGTAGCTGATGCTCTATTACAACATCCAAAACTTATGAAGGTGTGTAAATGTGCATTTTTCAGAGAGAGTACAGGTTAGGAAATAATGTATTTTTGTTAAACTCCTTGAGGTTGGCTGCGCCTATACGTCTTTACTGCTAACATAATTTACCTTGTATGCTAATGCCTTTCCACTTTGCTGTAATAACATGGTGTAACACGTTTGGTGTATTTCCTCCTTAAATAGATATTTCAGGTTTTTGAAAATGAAGTTGTATGAAATGTTTGCCATCTCTTGCTGAGATGTAATGGTGTCCTGACGTACCGTACAGACTGAAGTGATTAATAATAGCGTTTATTATTGATGAATCTGCGACTCAGCAGCTAGGACAAAAAGGCCGGAATTTCGGAAGAAGGGAAAAGAGAGGTTAGTGACCACGTAACTTTACCCAGAGCAAGGATTGGAATCCAGCTACAGCATTCGGTGGACGGCGCCCAGAGAGTTCCAGGAGTCTAAGCCAAAAAGGGCTGCTGAGCGGGCACACGAGCAGAAGCCAGCAGACAGGGAGAGCATGGGTCAATTTCACAAAGCAGGTTTATCGAAAACTCTTAAGTTTTCTAAACCTCAAAACAGGGAAACTCTGACTTTTTTTTTTTCACGAAGAAAGTTTACTCAACCTCTGTTTCAGTCACCGTAGTAACGTTCTCCTCAGAGCTAACCTGGTCGGAAGCAGGTTTTCTTCAGTAAACTCTGTCTCTGCTCTTCTTACATTCAATCACGCCATTTCATTTCCTGATTTAGTAAGTTTTTTTGTCACAGTTTTGTGCATAAAAATATATATATATATCATTCACTAGGTCCATTATACACATTAGGTTATAAAAACAATCACTACATTTCCGTTTGACAAGGATCTTATTAAAGAACGTAACTTTTTCACAGATAATTAAATATTTAAAAGGAGAGGATTCTACAACTCAGTTGGGCAGGGCATGAGATTACTTGTTTTTGGTTTGTTAAATATGAGCAAGATGTGGATATTTTATTTGTATTTTTTATATATACAGTACATGAATAACTACTGAATTTATTTTTTAGATTTAACATAAATAGATTCATTAACTCCGTGGGAGAAAAGGAATTACTTTAGAGTTAGGATTAGGATTCACTCATATGATGATAACAACCTATTGAGCCTACTGGCACACTCTGAAGGTATTCTATGGGCCTGATAGCCACAAATAACAACCATTTATTGGCATGATAACACCTGAAGCGTGGCTGCAAACAGCCACTTAGTGTTTACTGTGTGAAAGAAGACTGAATCAACATGAGGGACCCATTGTCAGGGTTCTGCCCTCTGCTTGCGTCTATTTTTAGTTTCTCTGTGTTCTGTATTTTTGTAGTTCTACCAGTGCTGAGTTCTTTAGTTCTTGTGTTGCTCCCTGTTGCCCTCTTGTGTTTCCTTCTCCCTTGGTCCCTTCTTGTTAGTCCACTCACACCTGCTCTATATCTGCTGATTAGCTTGTCTTGGTTCAGTCTCCCAATATATACCTCACCTCTGCAGTCACTCAGTGCTGGTTTGTTGTTTTGTTGTTTCCCTTGTCTCTTGCTTCCTACGTGGATTTTCCCTGACGTTTTTTTGGTTCCTTGGGTTCTTTCTATTTTTGTATTTTCCGTCAGTTGCTCCTTTAAATCAGCAAAATTCACCTATGCCTCTCTGTCTCTGCATTTGGGTCCTCAACACCTCAACCCAACCGTGACACCCATGAGATGACGCATAGATTCTACATTTTAGAAAAAAAAAATTTGACTTCATTTTCACCTACTGCAAGTAGATTTCACCTAAATACAGGCGCGCTGGAAGCTGTTTCAAGCGAGGGGGGCTGATGGCTGGGTTGGAAAACACGTGACGTCATTATGTTGAGGGCTGTGGCTGACGTTTTTAACATAATATTGTAGGCCTACATCTGTCGCCAAAAACTGCCATTTAAAATG
>NW_015150631.1:15019-16551 GCF_000732505.1 Cyprinodon variegatus | reverse complement strand
TTTTATTTCGCTGGGTCTAGCAAACCTGCCGGACTACTTTCGGCTTGACCAAAGCTGGACGAGAACTCTGCTCACAGGATGCTGCCAGGGGTAAGTCAGTGTGATTGCATGCCGCTGGTGATGGGGATGCCATACAGATTCATGTCAAAAATACCGAACTATCCCTTTAAATATTAGCAAGATGTGGATATTTCATTTGTATTTTTTTATATATACAGTACAAGAATAACTACTGAATTTATTTTTAGATTTAACATAAATATATTCATTAATTCCGTGGGAGAAAAGGAATTACTTTAGAGTTAGGATTAGGATTCACTCGATGATAACAACCTATTGAGCCTACTGGCACACTCTGAAGGTATTCTATGGGCCTATTAGCAACAAATAACAACCATTTATTGGCATGATAACACCTGAAGAGCGGCTGCAAACAGCCACTTAGTGTTTACTGTGTGAAAAAAGACTGAATCAACATGAGGGACCCATTGTCAGGGTCAGTGTTGGGTAAGTTACTTTAAAAATGTAATCCGTTACAGTTACAAGTTACCTTGTTTAAAATGTAATTGTAGTGTAACTTTTTCGATTACTTTTAAAAAGTAATGTAACAAATTACTTTTGATTACTTTTTGATTACTTTAAGGTTTTAATGAGTATTGACCCATGTTCAACATTTAATTTTTGAGAACTGAATGTGAACCTTTAAAAAGCACTAAGCTGATAGGGAACTGCTAACAGGCAATCACAGGATGTCCAAAAGAAGAGATGCCAGCACCAGGCATGTAAGATTTTCTCAGACTCCTCTCATCGGGCCATACTGTTTTCTGTTCCTCCCCCAGGCTCTACCATTTACGCAGTTTGCAGACTAACACAAGCAAGTTCAGAAACCTCCTTAAATTTCCAGTGCTGGAAGGCTGTCATTTTTGATGCGCTGCTTGAGCTGAAATAGAACCGTCCGCTCGCTTGCTGTTCCTCAAGGAGGCTCCACCAGCACAGGATGCATCATCAGAGTGGCAAATATGATAGAGACAAGGAGCCATAGCGGGAAACGGCGATACAGGGCGCGAAGCAATAAAAATTACATATTTCGCAAAGGTTTTTCTTTATATATTTTTTAAAATGTAACTAAATTTGTAATTCTTAATAATTTCAGAAGTAACTGTAAATGAATTACATATTTTCTCATTGTAACTGTAACAAATTACAGTTACTCTTTTTTTGTAATTAAATTCGTTACATGTAATCCGTTACTCCCCAAAACTGGTAAGGGTTCTGCCCTCTGCTTGCGTCTATTTTTAGTTTCTCTGTGTTCTGTATCTTTGTAGTTCTACCAGTGCTGAGTTCTTTAGTTCTTGTGTTGCTCCCTGTTGCCCTGTTGTCTTGTGTTTGTTTCCTTCTCCCATGGTCCCTTCTTGTTAGTCCACTCACACCTGCTCCATATCTGCTGATTAGCTTGTCTTGGTTCAGTCTCCCAATATATACCTCACCTCTGCAGTCACTCAGTGCTGGTTTGTTGTTTTGTTGTTTCCCTT
>NW_015150631.1:0-14604 GCF_000732505.1 Cyprinodon variegatus | reverse complement strand
ATTTGTATTATTTCAAGTATGAAAAAAATTATTTCAGATATCATAAATACATTTTCAGTTAAGCTGATAAATGTCAGAATGGCCACTTAAAATTTGTAAACATTTCTATATATATATATGAAACTTAATTCCTTCTAGTATAATTTTGTTTTTTTATTTTCTAAAATTCAGTTTCTGCTACAAAAATGTAATTTAGAAAATATATTAATACAGTTAAGTCTAGGAGTGTGATTTTTATCAGGAAGAATCTTATTTTAAATATCTACAAATGGAACAGCAGACAGGAGTGCTTTTAATAAATGTAAAAATGGCCTGCCATAACCCACTTCATATAACTTGTGCTATTTACTAGATATAGCACTGTTTCTATATCTTTTGAACACTGTTTCCTTTTTTATTTTTATTTTTTTTTTTGCATTTCTGCATTAAAATCTCTAGTTCCAGTGGTGTGAAATAGGCACTTCCTGTTGCCTGTCGTAATGGTGACTCATCGAATTGGTGCTCCATTGATAATGGCTTTTCATACTTGTTATGCACGTGCTAAACTCTGAGTGGTTCTAATTGGACTTCATTGAACTAATTCATAGCAGCCATTGTGAAATTGAAAACTCACAATTCCCAACATTAGGCTAGATCATTCTAGAGTTGCAGATTTGAATCTGAGTTTGTTTTACCTGCTCCGTGAAACGGACCCCAAGAGTTTCCAGAAGGTGAATGCAAAGCCGGTGTCGATGAGGTAAACAGAAGTCCAGACCAGAAGACCAGAGATCCAAAGAGGCACCATAGGGAAATCCAAGCCGGGGTCAGGAGACAGATCCAGGGTCGTAAGCGGGCAGAATCCAGCAGGAGTCCAATGACAGGTCAGGCAATCAGATCAGAAAAGGGGCAGGCAAGCTCAGAGGTCCAATGGCAGTAACTAGTCAGGATAAGATTATCAGAACAACAAACAGAGTATGCAGGAAAACTCTCACCTACTGCTTGAATAATCTGGTAGTTACTTGGAGCAAACAGTTTAAATAGAAGGAAGCTGGAACAAGTGGATATGATGAGTGGTAATCAGAAACTGGTCGGAGCTAGGGAGGTGAAGGGAATTAACTATTAATCCAGTCATCAGTGCCAACATCATGACAAAAAACAAGTCTTCTTTACTTTTTGTTTTCTTATCTTGCACTCCACAGTCACAGTACTGCTCGCTAAGTTTCAGATATTAAAACATCTACTGCAGCTAATCCGTCAGGGTTGGAGGGGCTGGTGCCGTTGTCTGAAATAGATAAATATGCAATTCTACACAATATAGGCTTTGAGTGTTGAGTTTGAACAAGTGTCGCCTCCATCAAACGGCGTTACAGTAATCTAAATAAAGCTGTGTCAGCCTCGAGGTGTGTGGATGTTCAATGAACTGTGAAATCTGCCATTGTCACATTACTGCTACATGGAAGAAGAAAGTAAGGCACTGCTCTCCTCAGTGGTTTTATTCTCTACTGTCCTATACCTATCTGATGTATCTACACTCAACATCTGCTTTGAGAACTCAGTGAACGGTCTTATTGGAAAGACCTTTGCAGCAAGCTTGCCTTTTACAGGTTAGGGATATCATTTTACCTTTGTTAAATGACTGAGGCTGCATCTTGTGGAGAGAATTTAATATGAAAAAAAAAATTAGTGGTTTCAATGTACAGTAAAGTGAATCATACCAGAGGTTGCTTGTAATCAAGCAGCTTAATCCACCTTGACACTCTGCCCAAGGTGCATATCTTCAGACAACAGATTGCACCGCCCCGACACAACCACAACCACCACACACACAGACAACCACACACATATTCTTATTCCCATTCACATTTAGCTCTCTCTCTCTCTTCCTTGCTCACTGTGGCGCCATGGTGTAAAAGACTGCAGCTCTTCCAGGCACACAGTCAGAGCCAGTTGCCTATAACACACACAGGCAGACCCGTCCTCACTCAGCGACCGGCTCACTTTCTCACCACACGCTGCTCCTCGCCCGCTCACAGCATCTGCCTCTTTCTGAAGTGAGGTGCCATGCATTCTCCTCTCCGTGCTTCCCCCTTAATGTCTGATCATTACATTTTAAGGATCTCGTCATCTTTTGGGGCTCTCATGCTGCAAAAACAAGCATAACACCTCTCAGTGACCTCCTTTAGGAATTTGAAGAAAAGGACAAAGCTTTTATTTGTTGCTTCAGTTGGAATTGCTGCCTGTGTTGGGATGCAGATCTGCACGAGACTTCTGCTCTCTGTAAACACAGACTGATCCTTCACAAGTAGTGAGCAACTCAGAAGAAATCCATCATCTTTTGTGCATCTTTTCTTTTGATCGCCAGCATCTCGCTGTGTAAGCACACTTGAATCGGTTTGGATTTGTTTAATGCCTGCCAATATTTATCAGAAAAGATTTTTGCATGTAGTTTTAATCTGTAAGTCTCTCTGAAAGCATGGGTTCATTCCAAAGATATGGGGAGTATGAGTGTCTGTTATTTTGTTGCATGCTCTTCAACCATGTCAGCAGCCTGGTCTGATGGTGCAGTGTTACTCTCTTCACTTCAAGTGCATGTTTAAAGGTTAAGCTGCAGTTGTGGGGTAAAAAAGACGTAAAACCTTAAAAGAAATTATTTATCAGGAACCATCACAATGAAAGCACTTTAGAGGAAACTAAATTTAAGTTGAAAGGGTGTTATTTTTTCTAAAGATATTTTAACTGCACCACAACAGAAATAATAATAAAAAAAAAACGATCACATGTCAACTTATATCACATTTAAAAGGATTTTATTCAAGCAATAGGGAGACAGATAAAATACAAAGTCTTCCTGCTATAATTAAGCTCTTCTTCTAATTCAGTCTTTATTGGTCAGACTCTAATCAGCTTATTTTTCTCCCTTTATCTCCCCCCTTTCTTTAATTTCCAGATGCAGTGAGATATGCCCGGGATCCCCGTTGCAGCTCTCACACACTGACCAAAACTGCACCACTGAAATGTTCAACTCTGAGAGGCTGCATAAGACCCTGATTCTTCTCTTGAAATAAACTGAGTAACATCATCCTTATCCTCTGCTATTTCCATATGAGATTCAGGAGAATTAGGCACGCCTGGCCCAGACCGCTCCCTTTCAACCCCACATATTCTCTATTCTAGCTTCTGCAGGCAGGGTGAAAGAATCTCAAGGACTTTATAGACTCAAACAGGTTTCCTATTTATTTTGGAACATCTAGTGGCTTTTCGCCAACAGTCATGCAGGTGTCATTTGCATGTACGGACCATGGGCTGAAGGCTCCTCGCAATGGGGAGCACAGTAAGCAGAATGCCACCAGCCCCAACACTACCAGCCATGCCCGAGCCCGCTTCCGCACAGTGGCCCTGATCGCCCGCAGTCTGGGCTCCTTCACCCACCGCTACCACCACAACCTAAAGGAGTCTACTGCCAAGCTGACTGGCATGAAATACCGGTATGTAAAGTAGTGACAATTGCAACTTGTTTTTTTAATAGAGACGGAAGCAGCAGGTGGTGAAAAGAGGTTGGTGAGAAGTTACGGTTAATGGGAGAAAAAAAAAATGAAAACGCATGAGCAGTGACAGGCGTTGAGTGGGATGTTTGCATGTGGCATTTCTTCAAAGCTGCCGATATTTCACAATAAATTAAAACATGTAAATATAAAAGGTTTGATATTTGTAGAAAAACACAAGAGTCTTCATACTAACACGAGACTCATCTCTTTTTGAATATTTTACAATTTGTCACAGTTTAAGTACAAAATTCAGCCTGCTATAATTCAGACCAATTATTAATAATGTATATATTTGGAGAATAATAAAGTGGTAGATCAAAGGTGGTCGATTTGGAAAAAAAAAAATCTGATATTGTGATTTTGTTAATTCAAACCTATTCCTATCTGTGGATATTAATGTCAAAGTCTTGTAACAGAGTAATGGTCAAATTAAAACAGTACTCATGGGTTTTCTAACAAATAAATCAAATTTAATCTAAACCACTCTATTGTTCTGCTGGCTATATGTTTAGCGTTCTCATGAACCACTGCTGTCTACTCTGGTCTTTTGCAGCCTCTGATAGATTTTCTCTTAGCGTCTCCATGCATTTATCTTCACTAACTTTTGTTTACAGACCAGTTTATCCGTCCCTGCTTACAAAAAGCATTCCCAAAGCATGACACTAACAGTTCCATCCTGAACTTTATGGTGATTCATTGGTGATCTAGTTTGTTTTATAGTAATTTATTTATTTATTTTTTTTTACCACAAGGAACTTTAGTGTTATTGATTAAAAAAGTTCAATTTTGTTCCATCTGACCAGCTCACACATGTTCACTAAATGCATGCATCTATTTATTTTATCCTTTCCCCCCCCTTCCACTTCAATAATAATTTTGCACCTCTCCGTGTTTATCTATTAAATAATTTGGGAACCAAATGTGAAATAAGAAAAACTTTGAAACCACTTAGCGAAACAATGCTGACAGCATGCATAAGTGTAGTTAGGGTATCAAGTTAAAGTTGGTTTTGATCTTTCAGGTCTTAGTTTAAAACTCTGTCTATGCTACATGCAGTTCCCTTAATGACTTGCCACCATCGCGCAGCACATTCTGGGAAGTGTGACAGTAAAGCTGTGCAGTGCGGGTGGTAGAGCTCTCTGTGTGTGCTTGTGTAGGAGTTGTATCAGAGCTGGGCCAAGTAAACAATGCTCTCTTATCTCCACCAATGGGCTCTTAACCCAGACTGTGGGAGCAAAGCAGGAGTTTTCACCTCACCAGAGTCAGTGACATCAACATTTACCAAGTCAGGACTAAGCCAGAGAACAAAGAATGGAGTCAGAAAGGAAAATAAAAGAATAGCAAGGAACAAAAGAGTTCATAAAAAAAAAAAAAATGGCACCTAGTAGAACCCTGTCAGTTTTGATGAATGTTTAAACAGTCTTAACTGCCCATCAAAAATTTAGATATCGTTTCCATGACAACAATAAAAATGTCCAACTTCTACCAGGTCTTAGTAAAAGCCTGTTGATTCCTGTCGTTTTAAACAGTTCAGCATTTGTTGAATTGTTTCTGTCTAAGAAGTCAACTCTAGTCTTCAATCATTCTTTTAAAATAGAAAGGAGCTTACCCTACTTTAACTCAAAGAATCAAACTGTACTGTACCTAATCCCTCCTCCGTCTTCAAATACCTGAATCAAAGCGTTTTGCTGATATTTCTGTTCCTTTGGATGCTTCCTGACAGGGAATCTCTTCTTTTTCTTCCTTGAAGTGAAGCCATGTTCACAACCAAGGCTGTGTTCTACAAATGCTTTGAAGTTTCCTCTTGGTTTTAACAAATCTCTCAGATTTCTTTCACTCAAAGATGGGAGTTGTGGGCGTACGCTTTCCTGGCGCATTTGGTTCAAGTACACCATTGCATGTGTGTGTTTGATGCATGTGGCATTCAGCTTTCACACTGGGAACATCTGAAGGCGTAGCAAGTCGAAGCAGAAAAAGTGGAGCACACTGCAAGCTGGCCTAAACTAATAATATCACCACCCCCGGCACCACCCCCAGCATTCCCGCTGTCATGGTGATCTTAATATAGTTCACTTCTAATTGCAGTGATCCCTGGTTGCAACTTTTTAAAGAGCCTTTTTTTTTCTTAAAAGGAAAAAAATTAAAATAGATGTTTCCAGCTTTACGTATATAATATGACAAGTACTGTATTCCTTGTAAAGACACATTACAAGAGTAAAATTTAGTGCATATATTGGGATTGTATGTTAAAGTTCATCACAAAGTTGTTCATTTGGGATTTCTTTTTAATATTTAAAAACATCATCAGTAGTTGTATTTAATATTTAGCATCCATGCTTTGAGTTCTTACCTTGTAGAATCACCCACCCATTACCTCCAGCCCTCCATAAAAAGACATTTCGTTCCATTATCCCAAGCCTGTAACATCATCAGTGACCCCTCACATCCCTGCTGCGCTCTGGGAAGAGGCTTCGCAACATTCAATGCAGGTCTAGCAGATTCTGAAACAGCTTCTTCCCCACCGCCATCAGAGAGCTGAACTGTTGGGAAAACTCTAAATCATGTCACAGACACTGCATTAAACTGACAAAACCAAATCAAAACTCTGTATAACTGCACCATATATATGTAATGCTCTGAACTTCCATATCAATGCGTTTTTTTTTCCACCATGTTTTTTTCTCCTGCGCTGTTTACATGTGATCACTACTGCCCTTTAAGAAATGGAAATGTTATCAAAGCTGAACAAAACGAAATTTTGTTTTTTTACAATGACAATGAAAGTTGTCTAAGTCACTCTCCTGTTTATAATCCATCCATCCATCTATCCATTATCTGACACGCTTGGTGTATAATCCAGTAACTGACTTTTCCAGTTCGTATTTATGTCTCCCTGCACGGTTCTTCCTCACTAGCTTCGCTTGTTTACTTCGATTCCTGTTAGTACCTGGTTTTCCATACTTTTCATGCTTCTCTTGTGAGTTCAGAATGTTTTAAGACATATTTTTAGCATCAGTGGCCTTTGTTGTTTGTTTACAATAATCCCAATTAAAGTTGGCAGAGCGAGTAGGGTTAAGACATGCATCAAAGGTCCTATGGTCAGGAATCAAACCCAGATGGCTTTATTTGACTAACACTGTAGACTAATGCTCAACTGACACATCAGTATTGCCCTTCTTTAAGATTGTTTTTGTACTAGAAGGTAGACTTATCGCTTACTTGCAGCTTGTTTTTTTTTTACCAGAATCTATCAAATTATGTCCTGGTTTAAGTTTTGCTGCCGCTTACAGGTTTGCTTTCATAATAATTCAACTTTTATTCGTCTCAATCAGACTTTTATTAATCTGCAGAGACTCACCATAGACCTGCACATTTTTCCTGTAGAGTAAAGTTCCCCCCAGATTTTGTTACATACGTTTTTTGTGTATATCTTTGTTTATTTAATTTGATTATATTTTATTTTTTTTGTGGTTGCAATTAAGTTAATATTTTTTATTTATTTATTTATTTATTTGGATTAGGACAATGCACATTCATCAACATGTCAGCATTAAGCATTAATGTAAATATGCCAGAATTAGCACAACAGCTAATTTGCATCCGCTGTCCTAAGGCATGTAAAAACAGTGAACATTAAACAAGACAATACAGGAGAGAACAGAGTGGACACAAACAGATAAGATGCCAATAACATAAAATCACAATAAAATTAGGTTAACAATAAAATGAGGTTAACAGGCCCATGGAAACAACAAAACGATCAATTTACCTGTGAACACATGTCTGGTTAGTTTTCAACCAATGTTTCAAGGAGAATTTAAAACGTATGTAGGTTACACAGCCCCTAACATGAGCTGGCAGTGTGTTCCATAACTGTGCTCCTCTGATGGATGCAACCATTTGGCCAAATTTGGTCCTACGCCGCTGAACATTACAGTCTCCTCTGGTTAAAGCTCTAGTGTTTATTCTAGTAATGTTTTTTTTTTTTGCTTTTGTTTTTATAAAAGTTATTTAAAGATTATCAAATGTGGGTATCTAGCACAGATTTCGAGTGCATGAATCTCTTTTTGTTCAAAATAAAGATAGTCTGATCAAATAGAGCTAACCATCGTGAAAGAAGTTCCTACTTAGTTTTCACCTGTTCTAAGGCACTTATCTTAAAGCAGGTGTTACTGTAAGAGTTCAATATAAGGAAAACTGTTGATTTTGTGGATTGCAATATTTCTGGATTTTTTGTTTTCTTTTAGACTAAGCAAGATTCTTGTTGACTAAAATCTAACTAAGTCTTAAAGGTATAGTGGAGGATGTTCTTTTTCCAGGTGGATAATCAAAATAAGTAGTCCTCCCAAATGTCAATCACTCTGGTGATATGTTTACGTAACGCTGTCCTACAAGCTAGTGGAGAGAGCAAGTCTATTCAAAAATTCATTAAAATCTTCCAATATACCTTAAATTAAAAGCAGTCTGGGAGAAAAACTATGACTAAGGTGCCCAGACAAAAAGTAGACTTAATTAGAAAAGAAGTATTTAACTACATTTTCCCTAAAATGATCAATACTTCTGTTATTAGACTATAGGTTAACACTTATTTTAAATTTTGGTAAAATTGACTCTGGTTAAATATTACATTTAATTTGGATATTTATTTTGAAATAATGTGTATGATGAAAAAGATGACAATTTATGCATTTTATCTATGGCTATGGCCTGTCATCCCCCTTTCTTGGTTTCATTGATGTCTACAGTGTATCCTTTTTATTTTTAAATTAGATATCAGCAGTTTCTACCAGTGGAATATGGTGCACATTCATTTTTTGCTATGTTTGCTCAATGAACTCCATGATTGACAACCCGGTCTGGTTATGGTTATGTGAGCGCCAACACTGATTAGTTGAACATGTCTTGAATTAGTAACATTAAGCAAGCAAGACAAACTTTTGGTGGAACCCAGTAATCACAGTTTGACATAAGCCTGGTTCAAACTAGGCATCCAAGTCTGTTTAATCAAATACCCCCTGGTTCCCTTTAATAGAACCTTTACACAATACAGGATTTACCATGAGTCTGCTCTTATGGTATCAAGTCGCATTTCAGGATGTCATGCAGAAACCCTCCCTCTGGTTAGAGTTATCAGCAACCAGCAGATATTGAGTCTGCATGAGATGTGTATACATATGTAAGAGGAGGTGTTTTTTTTTCTGTGCTAGGCAGGAAAGTGTTTGCTTCTTATCATATAAGGGTTGCGGCTAAAGAAAAGTATGCAGAATTAAACTTTTTTAGACTGAACTCATGTAGTTTCTGTCCTGCTTGTTAGAGAGAACCAGCCTGAGAGCGAAAATCACTCTAGCATTTATGGATGCATCTTCTGCTCCTCGGCTCTTATCCTTTTAATTAGTTTCAATATTTGCCTCCTTGGAGTCCCCTCTATTTTATAAACTAATGAACTATCAGTCCTCCCAGGGAAATTACTAGCAAAAGTGGATTCTGCTAAACTGTCTAATTTCTTACAAATCCCAGGAATTTAACGGATCTTGTCAACGCTGCATTGAAAATAACCAACGGTTTGCATTGTGCTCTTATGTTTTACAGTACATCATGATTTTTTGCTGAGGAGGTTAGTCAAGGACATTCTGGGCACATTCTGTTTGTAGATTATTTTTACATTTCAAGTCAGCAACAAATCTGCTGTGTTCTTTGGAAGGCAGCTCATTTATTTAAATCATATAAACCCCTGAGAATGCACAACATGCAGATTGTACCAGTACTTTCAGGCACCAGAAAAAAAACTCCCAGACATGCCGTCTGCTTTTTTTAGTGTTCCCTTTTTTTTTTTTTGTTATGTAGCAAACCTGGAGGGATTGTTCCTGTAAGGATTTAGTGTGTTTTTGCGTGTGCAAATTTGCATGACTTTCCTATGTGCCCTCATGTGACCGACCATGAAGCTTTCAGGGAAAAATAGTTTTAGCATTGCACCCCCATCTCAGTCAACCTTTGATACAATAAAGGAATTTTAAGTTCCAGCAACATTAACTCTCAGCTGTTATGTGAATTACTAATAATATGACGTAGGCTGTTGCACAGCAGAAGCCCTCTAGCATGAAGTTGCACTCTGCCTAAAGACCAAACAGGCCCCCAAGGATAAACGGTGCACAATCCTCCTGCTTAAAACGTTTGTAAGTTGCAAAAGCCAACCACACTTTAATTAAAGGTCAAAAGCAAAATTGCTTTCTGCTAGCATGTTTGTTTTCTAGCTTATAGGGAACAATTTCCTTTTTTCCCTCTTTCTTCTTAATCGACCTCCAAACAGGCTGTAAACACAGAGATAATTGGGGCCGATAAAGCAGAAAGAAAGCTCTGTATGCATGTAATCCTTGCTCAATACCTTGACTGTAAAATGGAAAATAATGCTCATTGGCTGGGTTGAGCCGATTGAATATACTGATAGAGAAAGATGCTGGAATAAACAGAGCCTTTGTCTGTTTATTGCAGAAAATGGTAAAAAGGTCATGGAAACCAAAGGTTTGTTGGATCAAAGAGTAACATGAATTTCATGTAAGGTAACAACATTAAATCTATATTTTTTGTAAGGGTGAACAAACAATACATAATTGAGGTTTTATGTTTAGAATAAAAATTAAAGCTACTTTATTTTGTTCTCATAAAGATTATAATAGTTTTGACTAAATGGCAGTTGGTGCCCATACCATGCCATACTGTTGGGGATTTGTTTGAATCATGTTTCCATCTCTAGCCATAAATCATTTATGGTTTTATTGGATGAGGGACCTCCAGATAACAGTTTGCTTCCTTTTTCTAATAGTGATCCTGAAGATGTTCTACATCATAACATCAACCTCAATTTGCTCAAGGTGCTCAATTAAATTTAGGTCATTATCCAAACTACTTTGCTACAGCCCCTGGTGTATAACACTTTTTTCTGTGAAGCCATTTTTCTTCATTGTTTTGTTTATAGAAGCTCTAAAATGTGTCAAAGTAGTTCTAATGCAATGTAAATATGTTAGAAAAAGAAAAACAATTATAAAATAAACTCATGCTGGGTCAAAAAACAATGAAAAGAGAACTAGGCAGCTGAAAACCTTGTGCTGCAAGCTGGATTGTCAGGTGAGATTTCAGTCTCACAACAAATCGTTGTTTAAATCGTAACATAGAACTCAACTCAGTTCTACACATATCAGTTTGGACTCTGCAAGGTTAGGCAGCCAGTAAAGGGAGGCAAAAACAGGAATGATGTGGTCTTTTTTTACCANTGTTCCTTCCTTGGCTATGCTTTGCACACATAACAATGACACTAGCCAAACTGGTTAAGAAACAAAGCACTGTAACACTGTATTGATACTTTTAAAAACGAGTATTGTATCCGGATACAACATTTTGGTATCGATACTTTTTTGAGTCTCGATACTTTTGACAACCCTACTTTGTGGTTGCAATTAAGTTAATATTTTTTATTTATTATTTATTTATTTGGATTAGGACAATGCATATTCATCAACATGTCAGCATAAAGCATCAATGTAAATATGCCAGAATTAGCGTAACAGCTAATTTGCATCCACTGTCCTAAGGCATCTAAAAACAGTGAACATTAAACAAGACAATACAGGAGAGAACAGAGTGGACATATGTAGGTTACACAGCCCCTAACATGAGCTGGCAGTGTGTTCCATATCTGTGCTCCTCTGATGGATGCAACCATTTGGCCAAATTTGGTCCTACGCCGCTGAACATTACAGTCTCCTCTGGTTAAAGCTCTAGTGTTTATTCTAGTAATGTTTTTTTTGCTTTTGTTTTTATAAAAGTTATTTAAAGATTATCAAATGTGGGTATCTAGCACAGATTTCGAGTGCATGAATCTCTTTTTGTTCAAAATAAAGATAGTCTGATCAAATAGAGCTAACCATCGTGAAAGAAGTTCCTACTTAGTTTTCACCTGTTCTAAGGCACTTATCTTAAAGCAGGTGTTACTGTAAGAGTTCAATATAAGGAAAACTGTTGATTTTGTGGATTGCAATATTTCTGGATTTTTTGTTTTCTTTTAGACTAAGCAAGATTCTTGTTGACTAAAATCTAACTAAGTCTTAAAGGTATAGTGGAGGATGTCCTTTTTCCAGGTGGATAATCAAAATAAGTAGTCCTCCCAAATGTCAATCACTCTGGTGATATGTTTACGTAACGCTGTCCTACAAGCTAGTGGAGAGAGCAAGTCTATTCAAAAATTCATTAAAATCTTCCAATATACCTTAAATTAAAAGCAGTCTGGGAGAAAAACTATGACTAAGGTGCCCAGACAAAAAGTAGACTTAATTAGAAAAGAAGTATTTAACTACATTTTCCCTAAAATGATCAATACTTCTGTTATTAGACTATAGGTTAACACTTATTTTAAATTTTGGTAAAATTGACTCTGGTTAAATATTACATTTAATTTGGATATTTATTTTGAAATAATGTGTATGATGAAAAAGATGACAATTTATGCATTTTATCTATGGCTATGGCCTGTCATCCCCCTTTCTTGGTTTCATTGATGTCTACAGTGTATCCTTTTTATTTTTAAATTAGATATCAGCAGTTTCTACCAGTGGAATATGGTGCACATTCATTTTTTGCTATGTTTGCTCAATGAACTCCATGATTGACAACCCGGTCTGGTTATGGTTATGTGAGCGCCAACACTGATTAGTTGAACATGTCTTGAATTAGTAACATTAAGCAAGCAAGACAAACTTTTGGTGGAACCCAGTAATCACAGTTTGACATAAGCCTGGTTCAAACTAGGCATCCAAGTCTGTTTAATCAAATACCCCCTGGTTCCCTTTAATAGAACCTTTACACAATACAGGATTTACCATGAGTCTGCTCTTATGGTATCAAGTCGCATTTCAGGATGTCATGCAGAAACCCTCCCTCTGGTTAGAGTTATCAGCAACCAGCAGATATTGAGTCTGCATGAGATGTGTATACATATGTAAGAGGAGGTGTTTTTTTTTCTGTGCTAGGCAGGAAAGTGTTTGCTTCTTATCATATAAAGGTTGCGGCTAAAGAAAAGTATGCAGAATTAAACTTTTTTAGACTGAACTCATGTAGTTTCTGTCCTGCTTGTTAGAGAAAACCAGCCTGAGAGCGAAAATCACTCTAGCATTTATGGATGCATCTTCTGCTCCTCGGCTCTTATCCTTTTAATTAGTTTCAATATTTTCCTCCTTGGAGTCCCCTCTATTTTATAAACTAATGAACTATCAGTCCTCCCAGGGAAATTACTAGCAAAAGTGGATTCTGCTAAACTGTCTAATTTCTTACAAATCCCAGGAATTTAACGGATCTTGTCAACGCTGCATTGAAAATAACCAACGGTTTGCATTGTGCTCTTATGTTTTACAGTACATCATGATTTTTTGCTGAGGAGGTTAGTCAAGGACATTCTGGGCACATTCTGTTTGTAGATTATTTTTACATTTCAAGTCAGCAACAAATCTGCTGTGTTCTTTGGAAGGCAGCTCATTTATTTAAATCATATAAACCCCTGAGAATGCACAACATGCAGATTGTACCAGTACTTTCAGGCACCAGAAAAAAAACTCCCAGACATGCCGTCTGCTTTTTTTAGTGTTCCCTTTTTTTTTTTTTGTTATGTAGCAAACCTGGAGGGATTGTTCCTGTAAGGATTTAGTGTGTTTTTGCGTGTGCAAATTTGCATGACTTTCCTATGTGCCCTCATGTGACCGACCATGAAGCTTTCAGGGAAAAATAGTTTTAGCATTGCACCCCCATCTCAGTCAACCTTTGATACAATAAAGGAATTTTAAGTTCCAGCAACATTAACTCTCAGCTGTTATGTGAATTACTAATAATATGACGTAGGCTGTTGCACAGCAGAAGCCCTCTAGCATGAAGTTGCACTCTGCCTAAAGACCAAACAGGCCCCCAAGGATAAACGGTGCACAATCCTCCTGCTTAAAACGTTTGTAAGTTGCAAAAGCCAACCACACTTTAATTAAAGGTCAAAAGCAAAATTGCTTTCTGCTAGCATGTTTGTTTTCTAGCTTATAGGGAACAATTTCCTTTTTTCCCTCTTTCTTCTTAATCGACCTCCAAACAGGCTGTAAACACAGAGATAATTGGGGCCGATAAAGCAGAAAGAAAGCTCTGTATGCATGTAATCCTTGCTCAATACCTTGACTGTAAAATGGAAAATAATGCTCATTGGCTGGGTTGAGCCGATTGAATATACTGATAGAGAAAGATGCTGGAATAAACAGAGCCTTTGTCTGTTTATTGCAGAAAATGGTAAAAAGGTCATGGAAACCAAAGGTTTGTTGGATCAAAGAGTAACATGAATTTCATGTAAGGTAACAACATTAAATCTATATTTTTTGTAAGGGTGAACAAACAATACATAATTGAGGTTTTGTGTTTAGAATAAAAATTAAAGCTACTTTATTTTGTTCTCATAAAGATTATAATTGTTTTGACTAAATGGCAGTTGGTGCCCATACCATGCCATACTGTTGGGGATTTGTTTGAATCATGTTTCCATCTCTAGCCATAAATCATTTATGTTTTTATTGGATGAGGGACCTCCAGATAACAGTTTGCTTCCTTTTTCTAATAGTGATCCTGAAGATGTTCTACATCATAACATCAACCTCAATTTGCTCAAGGTGCTCAATTAAATTTAGGTCATTATCCAAACTACTTTGCTACAGCCCCTGGTGTATAACACTTTTTTCTGTGAAGCCATTTTTCTTCATTGTTTTGTTTATAGAAGCTCTAAAATGTGTCAAAGTAGTTCTAATGCAATGTAAATATGTTAGAAAAAGAAAAACAATTATAAAATAAACTCATGCTGGGTCAAAAAACAATGAAAAGAGAACTAGGCAGCTGAAAACCTTGTGCTGCAAGCTGGATTGTCAGGTGAGATTTCAGTCTCACAACAAATCGTTGTTTAAATCGTAACATAGAACTCAACTCAGTTCTACACATATCAGTTTGGACTCTGCAAGGTTAGGCAGCCAGTAAAGGGAGGCAAAAACAGGAATGATGTGGTCTTTTTTTACCA
>NW_015150630.1:1248500-1271700 GCF_000732505.1 Cyprinodon variegatus | reverse complement strand
GTCAGAATTCTGACAATGCAGTGTCACAAAGTTGTTGTTTTTTGTTATAGATAGGTCAAATCAGCTAATTCATCAGTTATCTATACTGCACAAAGTAGATTATATCAATATATTATGTTAATGTTGTGTTAATAAGAAAATTAAATAACATTTTAACATATCGGTATCGGTATCTGTATCGGCCCTGAGAAGCAGGAAATTATCGGTTATCTGTATCGGTTGAAATTTTTAATATCGTGCATCACTACCCATAAACATATTAGACAAAAATGTAAAGGTTTGACCATCATTACGATAGTTATTTTAGGTTTACCAGATGTCTATGTACAGTGTTTTTCTACCCCAACCAATCCTTTTACTATCACTTCCAAACAAGATGAAGTGGTAGAAAATGTCTCTGTTAGGTATTAATAGGAGACATGTAAAGGAGGTTGAAGATCTGATTAACAAGACTATTAGCAGGGAAAGACATTATCCAGGGTTATGGACACAGCAGCTGAGTCCATTTGGGCACAAGCTCTCAAAAATGTTTTCCATCCCCACCTGCTTTAATGCAGCTACTCTCAATCAGCGTGAGTTTGAAGAATATGAAGAAAGAAATGAATATGGAAATCCCTTTTGTGTTTCTACTCTATGTTGGCTTTAATGTGCAACCCACAATATAAGGTTGTAGCTGGAAAGGTCGTTCATTCAAGGCTAACCGTATAGTAGGTTGATTTTTTTCATTGCATCCTCAGTGTGAATCCACCTTAATATGATAAAACTCACTCCTTTGTTTTGTTTGACTAAAAAAATGTGATCTCCATAAGTTTGCTTGCTTTATAAAAGCTATATCTGTGTATTTATTTATGGTGAAATGTAGAAAATCCATTTAATTACATTTTAATGTTTATATCGACAATACCATCACTCTGTGTCGACTCCACAAAAATAAAATAAACCTTTCACCTTTAAAACTTATAGCTGTGAAAAGCACATTCTGAACAAACTCTAGGGTGAACAGCAATGCAAAATAAAAGAAGCCAATTTACAAATTAATTGCTAATGGGGACTGATTTGGAGCAGGGTTGACCAGCATGGACTGAGCAATTGTTTTTATCTTATGTCAGGATGTATGTTTAAGTCTCAGTGTGTTTTTTTTGATGCACCATCATTTTACATCAGCCATTAATGATATTAAATCTCTCTGATTAGTGTGACCAACTCAGCTGAGAAAGGAAAATCGTCTTTTGATAATTCCAGTGACTTATATTTTAAATGATTTAAATGAGCAAGTTTTATTAGGTATGTATAAATAGAAGACATTGTGTATGTTATGAATAATTTAAGATCTGTTATATCTTCACATTTAATTGTTCCCAAGTTTATTTTAGATTTTTTTTTTACCTCAAAAAATACCCCAAACTGCTTGATATTTATCTAAAACCCAAGGCTGCTGATTTTATTTCTGGAAGAAAGCCATAAAAAGCCATGAACTGATTTCATTTTAAAATTCCAAGTCTTGGCTCCCTTACTGAAGCGGTACAACAAAGTAATAGAAGCCAGACAAAAAACCCCCCCAAAAAACAGGCTTTTCTCCACTGAACCTCCTTTAGTAGTGGTTCTCAGTCCTGGTCCTCAAGTAACACTGCCCTGCATGTTTTAGACTTCTCAGTGCAACACTCCTGACTTAAAAAAATAATTGTTTAACAGCCCTCTGCAGCACTTGAAGGCTGCAAAGAAGGTTGTGCTAATACTTGAATCAGGTGTGCTGCAACAGTATCTAAAACATGCAGGACAATATTACTTGAGGAGATGACTTGCGAACTACTGACGTAAAGTATAATACCAGTTATGGGTAATAGGGAATGCTGGAGCATCACAGAGAAATGATGCACAGTGGCTAAAATAAGAGCAGACCATGCTAACCTCCCTGATCCTGTGAACATCACAATGGCAGACATCAAAAACAAAGAATATGAGGTATGAAGAACTGGACATCCTCAGGCTGCCATGATTCTGGCACTGGTGGCTGGCTTGATTGCTCATTACACTCACCTGTTTAGCTCTGCCCAGTTTTTCATAACTGCTTATCTGATCCACCTGTTTTCAGCTCCTATATATGCTTTTTTGTTTTTGTTTTAAGAAGACCTTAAAATCCTTTTTTTGAACAGAATAAACAGAGCATTGGCAAAGCCTGTATCTGTACTTTTTTTTTTTTTTTTTGCAAGAAATAATAGATCCTGCTTGGATGAAGACTTAGGATCCCATTCTTCTTGAATAAAACAAAATGAATATTTATATATTTTTTCTTAATCCCCAAATATCTCTGTATGGTTTTCCTTAGAAAACGTACAAAACTTTGAATGAATTTGACCGTATAATCTGGTTGAATTGTCTCTGTAAAGTGCCTTGAGATGTGTTGTTTATTTGTGCTATATAAATAAACTGAATTGAATATATATAAAAATATTTGAAATAAAAATAAAATGCCAAAATAAGGTTTAAAAAAGCAGATAAAAAATATATTTGTTTTGCTAATAAAAATATAAAAATTACCTTACAACATAGTAATCAATATATGCTATAATAGTGGCTTATAAATCAACATTAGCATAATACTTCCCCATGCCTTTTTTTTTGCAGATTATCTTACTATCCCTGAGTCCTCCTCTGCAGACCTCTACTGCTCTGTGACTAAAATGACTGATCCCTTGATCCCAAATGATTTCTAGATTATACTGAAAAAGCATTGACACGTTTCATGTAAAGAGAACAAATAGCAATAAGCAACTTCTTACATATTTGAAAAAACACCCACATGTAAAAACTTGTAAGACACCTAATGTTTAACAATTGTTTTACAGAAAACAGTAATTCCATATGTGAAAAATTAAAAACTAATAAAAACCAGTCAAGTGCATCAAGCTTTTATTCTCTTTAGCCCTGCAGACTAAAGGACCAGAAATAAAAAAGGGTGTCACTCAGTTGGGCAGATTGTATCCAGTGTTGGAGGCTGCTTTAAACCTGAAGACCAGAATCTCAGTCCCCTGATCTCAAAGCAGCCTCAGTCTCAACAACATCTAAAAATGTGTTTCAGCCTGTGGTGCAGAGCACATGTGTAGGAGTTTAGGGATCGGTGTGGCAGATAGCTAATTTAAACCCCCTATTTAAAAGTGACTGGAACATAAAGCGGTAATGTCTACCTGCATCTATCTACACTAATGCAATCAAACACCAACAGTTGCACTTCCAATACTTATTACAGTGAATTGTTGATGAAGAATCTTAGTCATCCAGCTCATAGTCATTCCAAATAAGTAAAAAAAATCTTCCTGGATGGGAAGCAAAACGTCTTCAAGCTTGGAAACAAATCCAGTGATTTTTTTATTTATTTTTTTACTTTTTTTGGAATTACAGTCAATCATTTTTTTTAGAAGAAGAAAATAGGTGCTTGTATTAATGTTAAGCAGCTTTACCTTCAATTATTAGAGAATAGCCCATTTATTATCTAAAGAAGAAATGAGCATCACTAAATGTGAAAAATAATCAAATGAAAAAAATAACAGAATCCTCATCTAGCCTTAGTATGACAGAGCTGCTAGAAGCTCACAACAAGATAGCAAGTATTATATAAATCTCAGTAGACAGTCTTGAAGGAAAAGGACAAAGCATTATGTTACTCAATACTAAAGCTTTGCTTGTATAACATAAGTAGAGAAATGTGAAATGTGGATGTAGACTTGTAAACTCCTTGAATGCAATATTATTCTTCAAATCACCCTGAGCTGGAACATTGGTCTCTCTCTTCTTCAAAGGATTCTCTACAAAACAATAAAACATGCAATGTTACCTAATTCAGTAGCTCATAGTTCACTAACCTCACTGCCCTTACAGAAACAGGGCCGCAGTGGGACTAATTTTAAGCCCTGGAGTTTCACGCCTCAGACAGTTCCACTTAAGATAATGACCCATTATTATTAAAAACCATGTAATTGTAAACTTACAGGTTAAGTCTACCAGATTGCCTTCTTGCGTTAAGGCTTTTCGTTTAGTGTATTTTTTTAAAAATACGTCTAATACAGTACCAGTTAGGATTGCTTGCTTCACAATGCAGATTTATTCAAACATCAGTGCAAATTCCCAACTTTATTCTTCATAACACATCCTATTCAACAATATCAGAATCAACATTCTGTTCCAATAAGTGTTCACAGATATCCAAACCTTCAAAGTGAAATAAAATAACTGAAAATATTAATATTTCACACTTCCTTCAGTTTCCCTAGACTCTCCTGGACATGCATCACATGAAAATAATAATCTTTAAACTTTTAGCACATTCAATACAGAAAACACATTTGAACTGAACTAATTAAGGTCGAGGTCTAGATATTCAGATTTATTTAATATTTCATAATATTTCATTTCACCCTTGGGTCTTGTGTTTTTAACCACTTACTTTTAATGCTAAAAATATAACCAGTCATTTTTATGTCTTGGTTATAGAAAGCGTTTAGAACTTATGTCTGTTTGTTCACAAACTATAACAGCACCTGTGTCTTCCATACTAATAAGAGCAACTCCATCATCAGTACTTGTTTTGCTTCTGACACTAACATTTAAAAAAAAAGGTCATACTTCTGAGCATAGAGAATTGCACCATACTCGTCATTCGATTAATTTAATATACACTTAATGAGCCATCTTACCTGCCAACTCATGGCTACTTGGTCCTGCTCTATAGTCCCTCTGACTCTGCGGGGCTACAAGACAAATATTCCCATTTATGTTGTTAAATGAGGAAGTTATGTCCCCATTGAAGGCAGTTGCGCCTCGGGACTTCCCTTCCGGTTCTTTTCCTGGGAGCAAGTTATTTACTACTCTTAACTCAAACTGGGTAAAACCATGTAAAAAGGACTATAAAAACAGGAGTAAAAAAGTAACAGAGTTTATTCCAGATCAGGTTGTTACAGGACAGAGAAAATGCTTGGAGCTTGCACAGCTGTGGGCTCAAAAAACGTCAGCGAGCGTCCGGCAAAGATTGAGCCCCGAACAAGTTCATCTCCTGCTTCTTATAGCTCATGAGTCTATGTGTTGCACCACGTGGATGCTTAGCTGTCCGTATCAGAAACTGACACGCCATCCATGCCCAAGGATTACAGATAGCTCTCCTCTATCAATCCGGCTCCAAGATGTGCCCATATCCTATGTATCTTTAAAAGACAAGAAATCTGTCCTATTTAGATGTCCCACTTACACAAAGTAACATCTACAATGTGAAGGAAGGCCATCTAATCTCTCTATCTGGCTAACAAAGTAACAATGCACATGATGTATAAAGAATAAACCTAACAATGTGGTGTTGCATTGTGTTATTATTTAAATTATATAACATTAAATTGTGCGCCACAACACCACAAAATGCAATTACATGATAATTAACATATTTAGCAGTTTGCAGGCAAAGTTCAACATTTTGCCTTACATATTTTATCAATGTCTTTGCAGGTATTAAACCCCGAGCTTGTTTTACTAAAGAAGCTGCCAGTTTTTGTACGTTAGCTTTCCTCTTTAAATAATTTTTTCCTCCTTGCTGCCTTTGCTGTTTTTACTCTCCAATTTTAAGACACCGTTGAATGACTGAGTGTACAGACATGTTTCGTCAGGGTGCTCAAGGAAAAAAAGCTGTCAGTTTAGGTGGAGGTAGCCAAGGGGTGGTGGTAGCAGCACAAGTTATCCTCTTGCAAACAAGAAATTTCATGGAAAGTATTTGTTATAGCAGGGACATATACTGGCTACAGCAAAGGGGCGATACTAACGATGATGCAAATTAATGCATCTCTGTCCTTAAATATTTACACAGAAAAATTATGTATGTATGTAATTTGTGGAGAGGGATATAAGACTAACAGTGATAACAAATGTGAACCAACCAATGAGACATTATGTTAAATTCTCTAGCTACTTTAAAAACAGCTGTCTTGTTTGTGTTTAAAAATTATCCTGGTAGGTGGAATTTTTTTTTCAGTTAAGAAGAGAACTGATTTGCATGTATAATCTAAGAACTGTGCTGCAGCTGCTTAAGGTGGATGCTTGCTGGATTATCTCTCTTAGCTCCATTTGAATATATCTGTTAAATAACATCTCTGATAGTACCTTTACCACCCTTCTTGCTAATCAAAATTGTGTTTTTTGGAAAATTATGTCTTTTTACATTGATATGTTTATTTCTTACATAACCATAGCAACCAATTTGTTCTTTACAAGCGAAAAGCTGATTAACATCTCAAAAGCTGGAATAATACCTCAACAACATTCCCAAATCCCAGATGACTGTACTTGAAAAGGAGGCAATGAGGATGCAAAGCAGCATCAGAGCCATTAACTTGAAGTTCAACAAGCTAATAAAGAACATCACATCGCATCTGTTTTCAGGACTCCTTCACAACATCTGGAGATTACAACACCTGGGGAAATTCTTCATCAGATGAAAAATATTACAGACGATTCGTAAATTTGGTCTTCATCTGATTAATTTATAACATTAAAGTGTCTTCAGTCAAAGGCTTCTAAAGATCTGCCATATTAAAAAACTGCCACAGGGACCATTCTTTCAACAGCCATCAGCATCTAGAACTAAAACTTATTTAAGAAATCCTTTCACAACGACATTTTATTTCCCTTTAGGATGATTTTGAATTATGGAATTTAACTGGATCTGATCTCTGGGCCGTACTGTGAAGTAAAAAATTTAAGAATTAAAATGTTAGAAAGAAATTAAAGTGTTATATGTGGATAAAAAGTACAAAGCTACATTTACATAGTTGTAAATGTTTTAATTTTTACATTATATCAGCCAATAATGATTAAACTTTTCCAGAGGACATTTCAAGTTTACCTGCTAAAATGAGACCAGTAAGCAGATTACAATTCTGTGGAGGTTGGGGTTAGATCAGGAGGAGTTCAGTTCAAAATATCATTCTATTCTTGACAATAAAAGCATATGGACCTAATGATGGAAACCAAAAGGCTTAGGAGCTCATGTTATTAATACGTTGCTAATCAAACCTGTGATGAAATAACTTCATTTGCATTCATGCCCACCATCTGCAGTGTAATTTGCATAAATAAGTATCTGCATTGAGGACCTGATTGCCCAATAAAAGAACACAGGCTTCATTCAGGTGGAAACTCTCTATATGACTTGGATGCACATTAACATGATCAACTTGCATTAGTTTTACCTTTGCTGGAAAGTAATTGTTTAGTTTGTGGGTTTGATTTTTTTTTGTTTTGGCGTTTGTAAGGTTAAATTCCAACATATTTTTTTTTAATATGTGTATAATGGGGTTAATAAAGCGAATCTCAAAAGAATTACATATACCTGTGAAAATTGTGAGGATTTTGTGTTGTAAGAAATTAGGTTAAGCCTTCTCAACTTTAACTGATACACATTACCAGTACAACTCAAATGCATAAATCTATCTATAAATCCCCTTTTTTTTAGGAATCTAATGTCATACATGAAACCTTGGATAGTAGTATACATTTCTGGCAAATACTGGACTCATCTAAGCTAAGTTTGTAAAGAGAAACATTTTTTAATTTTACTTAAAGAAAGTAATAATTGTATGGAAACATTTTTAATGTCTTTCCTGGACCAAATATTTATGATTTAGAAAGAACAACATTGTTGTGCCGAGGTAACCATACAAGCATTGTAACTACAGTTCCTAGCATGCCTGCAGCTCTCATGTCACACCACAGGTAACAAAAAGTTGCTGTAATAAGGAGGAAATAACTGTGGTATAATAGGTACACACAGTAACTTTGTGGTGCAGAATCTTCTTAAAGAATGCAAAATCTGCAGATTTCCTGATCACCTCCTTATCAAAGCTGCTTTAAGACCACTGCCATTATTTTTCTGAAAAAGAGAAGTCTAGGACTAATTGAAGATGTAAAATGTATCCTTTCTGAATTGACCGAACTTGGTTGTTATGTCGACAGCCCGCTGGTAACCATTTCCCCTTTGTTGCTGAGGCTCACCAACCTTCCATGGACAACAACCATACAGAAAGAAAAGGTGGTGAAAAAAGAAAGAGGGGGTATAAATTAAGAAAAGAGAGAAGAGAGAAAGAAAGTGAGAAAAAAGAGAGGGAGAATACAGGAGATAAAAGAAAACACCAAAAAATATACTGAATAATTCCTAAAAGCCTGCTACACCTGTGGTGTATATGCATGTGTTCAATAAGGAAGTTATGCTTAATATGTGTGAGGGTGCTGATCTGATGACGTAATGTTTCTCAGAAAGTGTACAGGAAGAAGGAAACATTTTTAAGCATTAACAGAATTTACTCCAGTCATGTTTGACAAAATAATTGATACAAGCAGAGATTGCAGAGGAATATCTCAGCTCCTATTATGCCCTTACATTTCGACCATTTATTGCAAATGGTGGAGAGCCCCTGCATTCTTTGCAATTTTATCTAAAGTCAGCCCCATGTCAACATCCAGCCATTCTAATACAGCGTACAGCATTACCATATAACGTGATGCTGGAGCCACTCTGGCCATCATCATAAGAATGTTCATTTTGGTTGACCCACACAAAAAGAGAGCATACATATATATAATTGATAAGATGTTCAGACTGTGCCGTTGGATGTAGGAGTTTGCCCTGAAATCGAAGGGTTGACGGTTCAAGCCTCGACTCCGACTTTCAGTGTTGTTGTGTCCTTGGGCAAGACACTTCACCTGCATTGTCTACTGATGGTGGTCAGAGGGCCCGGTGGCGCCAGTGTACGGCAGCCCCGCTTCTGTCAGTGAGCCCCAGAGCAGCTGTGGCTACAATGTAGCTTGCCACTATCGGTGTGTGTGTGAATGGGTGAATGAATGTAGTGTAAAGCGCTTTGGTCAAGTCTCCTAACTTGAATAAAGGCGCTATATAAGTACATGTCATTTACCATTTACCAGATGTAACAGTTATTTAAGAAAAAATAAAATAAAATAAATTAATGTTTAACAACACAATCCCACCCTTATACTCTCACACAGACACACATGCACAGACACTTAATGAAATGACACACAAGAGTAGATACTGAACAGATTTTTACACCACTCATACACACAATGTATTCCCAGGTTTATTGTTTCTTTTCTGATTGCCTAGTTTTGCTATTGGACCTCTGAGCCTGCCTGTCACTGTTCTGATCTATTTGCTTATCTGTCTTCAGACACCTGCTTCTTGTGGAATAAACCTGGATCTGACCCCCTGCCAGTTCTTCAGTTTTCAAGGCTTCGATGTCTGGAACTCTCTGTGAGGCAACCGCTGCGTCTTGTCAGGCGACTGGCTGATATCAACCTCGTTCTCTGGGCATGGACTGTACTCTATACCAGGTTAGTGACTCACATGTTCAGATCATCCTCCATCAGGTTATTATGGTCACTAACCTGTGTTTCCTCTCTCCAGAGTTTCATGCCGCAGCGGAAAGAGTTTCCGTAGCAGGGGCTAGGGTGTCCACTACTGCAGATCCGCAGCCTGTTTATTTAATAATACGCTTTTTGAAGTTATTCCACTGTCTTTCTTGCCCGAATGCTGGGTTCTCTGTTCGTAGTCGTGAGACCCAAATTAGATCAGAATACTCAAATATTTTGTGGAAACTGATCATTTAAAAGTGTTTGAGTAAATAAGTCAGAATGTTGATGCTTGAACTACTTTCACTGTTAAAGCATTGTACTTCATATGGGGCCCACCCACATAATGTTGTTTACGGGCCTATTGTTGTGTCGTTACGCCATTGCTGGGGAGAGACCTTCAGAATTTAACCCAGACTTGATAAATCTGACTGGGCCCCAGCTTGTTGCTAGCTGTATGACTTTTACAGTATAGTGTCAGTCTATTATTCTCTTCTTGTTCATCTCAGTCAGTCTTACCCATCACACATGAGTCATCCTAACATGATGTCATAAGGAGTATAGAAAATGAGTCTGTTGCACCTAATCATATGAAGGCCAAGCACTATTATTCATTTAAACCTTATTGTGTATGTACTAGAGCAGACAGAGTTCATTAATTAAGAAGTACCTGAAAGCGTTGCCATAACAATTTACATTAGAAAAACATTTATTTTCATAGTTTTTCTTCATACCAGCCATCTGATCGCAAAGTCTGTTTTTGGCAGTGTCAGGAAATGATCAAGTGACTAAAAGGGTTGATTTTAAAAGGGCGAAGCTACTGATTTTCGGCTCTTGATCTTTGTTTTTTACAAAGGAAAGTCCCCAAATACAGCAACAAATCAAAGTTTGCAACAGTAAATCCATGCTAATTTTCACCCTGATTGATTGGCTTCCACCAGTATGTTGATTGGCTTCCACCAGTATGTTGATTTGCAAACAGTGATGGGGTATTCACTGGGAACTCAACATTGGCAAGTATGAGTGAAATAATCTCAGAATTGGATCAGTTTCAATGTCCTGCTTAAGGGGAGCCACTGTTAGAACCATAATCATTTATAAATACTTTGCTGTTGTAAATATACACTAAGGGCTTTATCTAACAACAAATTTATCAAACATGTTATGCCAAAAAATAAATAGATTAAAATATGAAATAAAATAAAGAATAACAAAAGTATGTATACAACCATAGTGAGCTATTGGTGTATGAATAAATAAAAATGTAATATAACTTGACTATGCAATGTATCAATCATAAGCTAGTATCACCCACCTGGATATCCTGTTTTGCTTCAGTGCTCTTGAAATTTTACAAAAGGTAAGTTTCTCTATGATAGGTCGTCATACAATTACATTCCAAAACAAAGTCTCTCTGAGAGTCTAGACATTAGACACATACAATATTGTTTAAATGTGTCACTCAGCATGAGAAGTATCTGCCAGCAGTTTTGACCTTGTTATTAACCGAAGCATGTCGTGTTTGCTCACTCGTGAGCTCCACGTTAAACTACCTGAGCATGTTACCTGTCATCCTGTTGGCACTTACTGGTCCAGTGGGCTCTGCTGAGAAGACAACAGCAAACGCTTCATCATAACATGAAGGAAGAAGATTAATTATATTAGTTCATGAATATGTGATGGATAATCATAACTCACAGGCTAGAGCTCAAAATAAGTAAAGTAAAATAAGCTTATGCTTCATAAATTAAAAAGGGTATTGCTAGGACATTGCACTTAGTTATATTTTAGAGGATCAAAACAATTGTTTGGGAAGTACAGAAACAATACTTAGAACAGAAGTGGAGCATCGGTTACTAAAAATGGTAAATATCTTCATACCTTCTCATCTTTAGAAGGAGGATTTTAAGCAAATTACAGAAGCAAGTGGTGTTGGACGGCCCTTGCAGCTCAGTGCCGCTCGGCCTATTGCAACTGAAGGCCCCACGCATGACACCTGACTATGGCAATTTGTCCCTCATCTGATCTTCATGATAGCAGTCCTGGCAATTTCCTTTTATATAGAGGGTGCAGTGAAAAGAAAAGGATTACCATCAGTGAAACATAAGATTCCAGTTTTAATCGGGCATAGCAAAGTGATAAATAAAGAAAAAAGATACTCCTCTGACCGTGCATATTGAAGTTATATAACCGAGATGTTGTAGGGTGAGAGGCTACATTTTGATCCAGAAATATTCTTTTAATAGCTTTTAATCCCCAATGCCTAAGTGCTATACATATTGAATTTGAATGTAACACAAAAGCTCTAGGAGTATTTTGATTAGTAACCACATAAGTAAATAAGAGAAAATGACACATTTAATCCAAAATGGCTGACGTACTGTGGAGTTTGGAGAATGGCTCCAAGAGACTTTTTTGTAGCTTTGTTGAGTTACACATGTGCACCAAATTCTATAATTTTCAGTCAAAGAAAAGTCTGGGGCCGAGTTTTTATTTAATGGCTAATGGGCCTATTTTGGTTCTTGGCTATGCCCACATGCTTTAATGTAAAAAAAAAATCTTTTTATTAACTTCTAATCTCCAATGGCATTGGTCTCCGCATTGTGAATTTGAAGTCTTTAAATCAAAAGCTTTAGGAGGAGTTTGCTCAGACACAACATGAATAAATCAGAGAAAGTGGCACCTTTGATTAAAAATGGCCACCTTCCTGTAGGTTTGGACCATGGCTCCAAAAAAGTTTTTTTTTATGTTTCATAATCATGGTTTGGGCTGGTTGTTTTAGTATTTCTATGGGGCGCTGTAGAAAAACAAAGCCAACAACAAATATTGTGCTGAATTCCTATGTGGGGTAGGACTGGGATTCATCATAGTGATTGGTCCAGATTCAAAGATATATTTGTTTATATTTCTTTGAGTATGGTTATTGGGTATGGCAACATGAACAAAAATGTAAAAATGACCTTTTATGCCAAATGGCACTTCCTGTAGCTTTTAGGGCAATCCTCCAAAACACAATTTTTCATGATTTGGGAAGATATATACAGTATGTGTACCCAATTTCATAATATTGCTTACAACTTACAGCTTACCTCATCTCACTTTAGGGGGCACTGATGAGGATTTTGCCACATTCATCCTTACTCCCTTTAAATACGTCAATTTCACACAGGGCACAATTTTCAGTTTTCAGTTTGATCTGTAAAGAGGATGTTCAATAACAGCCTAGAAACACAGAACAGGCAAAAAGGGGCGGCCAAAACTCAGAAGTCCGTTGGCAGAAACAGGTCAGGAACGGGCAGAACTAAATAAAAGGGAACCCTAGAGTTAGTCTTGGTAGAAGCTCAAATAATCTGGCACCAAAGGCTGAGACCCGGAGGCTTAAATAGCAGCAGGAACAGGTTAAGCTGATGAGAGATAATGAGCGCAAGGCGGAACAAAGCAGATGAGATCAACAAGGAGTAAAACCCAGCCTAAAGGTGCCAAGATCATGACAGGAGCTTAATTAACAAATAACAAACAAACTATGATACACAGTTATATATTACAATTTCACCAGGTGACTGTGAACCTATTCAAGCACTGGGTAAACGACTAGAAAAAAAATCAAGGAAGAGATATGCCAAAATCTTCTTCAGCCTGATCAACGCTGAACAGAAAGCAATAGCTCTTGGAGCAAAAAAAGAGAACTTCAGTTAGTACAAATTAGACTCAAATAGACTTTAAAATTATATTCTTAATCTTTAAATCAATAAATGGCTTAGTTTCAAAATACATTAGACTATCATTGCTATTATTGTTATTAATCTCCCAGTCCTCTCAGGTCCGCATGAAGACAAATTTCAAAAAGGAGGATATTCCTGGGCTAATCTTTTGTCAATGAGAGATTATTCTTCGTCTCCTTATATACACACCAATCATTTTGATTGAGAAATGTTCTCAGGTGTGCAGCAACACGAATCGGCCCAGCCACTAGCAAAGATCTTCAGGTGACTGTAAGCTCACTCACACCAGAAGGGTCGCTGGGGTTTTGCTGCTTTATGGCGTGTTGTATTGCTGTGTTCTTGGGGTACATAGTGGTGTTGGGTCATCATAGATTACATAATTTATGATAAATGTCATATGAAAGTTACTGAATAGAATCACATTTATTGGTATTGAACCATCTCCCACCTCTACTGATGAATGTGTTAATTTTCATCAGAGTGGAAATGTCTCTGCATTAATCAATTATACAATACCTTTATATATTAAACTATGAAACGAATAGCGTGTCTCTCCATTTCTCTTTTCATGTCTTGCTTTTCACATGGCCATGTTACTGAAAAGGACAATCTGTAAAGGACGCTTTTGTCTTTTTATTAAGGTTAGGCACTATGAATGATAGACATTCTAAGAGAAAAAAACGAAGGTTGTCTCTTCTGTTTTCTATTTATGAGTTGAACCATTTCTTTTGAGAACTGGCAAATCAATTTTTTGATTTTTTTTTTACAGAATAAACTCCTCTACCTTTTTCAATGAAACACAAAATAAAATAGATCTCCTTCCACTTAAAACAGGGAATTGTGTGTTTGGGGTGTCTTGAAAGATGATGTGATGGATGTTTCTGGGTGATGTTGCTGTGAGAAATTGGAATTTGCTTCCTTAATGGCAAGAATGCTTACTTATTACACATGCATTTTGTTGCATGCACAAGAAATTTCCCACCGAGCAAAAATTGGTTGAGAAGAAATTGTAAATATGACATGATTTAGGTAAAAAGCAGTCATTTTCAGATCATGTTGGTTTTCGTTTATTTATCTATTATTGGACAAAAATGGGACAAAATCAGACCAGCCAAACACAGCCAAATTTTTAACAAATATTTCTGGATTAAATCAAAACTATGAAGAACCAACCAGATTTGGCCTAAAAACCAACGTCTAAATAACGTCTGGTGTGTGGGGATTTAGTGCTCTCAATGGGCATATTATCAGGCCTTTAAAAGACTTAAAAACAAAGCTTTGAGGGACCACCATATTAATATTTTCTTAACAAAAACATTCCACTCAGACAAACACAATGGTTACAATGTAAAAGTAATTGAAAAACTGGCTGATGTATAACAATTCATTTGATGGTACCTATTTGTGTGAAAACTTTCACATTTATTTTCCTGCTAAATTATACATCAAACTGAGGTTACTTGCAGTGTCCGAAAGGTGTCACCCACTCAGAAATCAGACCATTAAAAAGAAAAATGAGACTAACACACAATCACAAAAACAGATGCAAATCAAAAATGCTGCATAGGAAAAGGGTTGCAATCACAGAAAATAGAAAGGAGGGGCATGGACAAAAAAAAACGGTTGCAAATACCTAAATGGTATTAATACACACAACACATGCAAATGAAAAAGAACAACTAGAAAAGCTGCAAACTGATGCCTCATAATTAAAGCACTGCACTGGCTAGCATTGCAAGCTTCCAGATACAGTAACTTCGGCCATACATATACTTAGGGGCGGCCATCTTAGGATTTTACCTCACTTTGTCTTGCTGGGCCCTTTTAGCCTGGTTCCCTGGCTTTCAAAGCTAACACATTCTACTCCAGTGCTGCTACATTTTAGTGCTTTTCTGAGTCATTGTTCATTATTGACAGTAAACCTGAATGAAGCTTCACTGTTCTGATTGCATTTAAGATTTCTGCATGAGTTGTTATTTACATTTATCTGCTGCTATTTTAAATGATACCCTTAAATGCATTAACACTAGAAGTACAGGCTGTTCCCCTCCACTTAGCAGGGGCTAGAGAGAAGGACAGGAGTGCCAAACTTCTTTACAGAAGAGACCTCCTTTGGGCAGGAATTCCTGTGTGTCCTGTAGGAATCAACATAAATCTGATGGGATTGTGCAGTTTGATGGGATTCAGCAGTCGGACATAAACACATCAGATCCCAACTTGTGAGAGGGAAGCAGAAAGTGTAAAAAGAAAATACTGAAAGGGGTAAGGAGGAAATTCCAGCGTCTGTGGAAAAGAAAATTAGAAAAGAGCAATTCAACTTACTGAATAAGTTGGGGAGATCAGAACCATCAACCCATTTCGAAACTGTATTCAATGACAGCAATCAGCAGATGGAGATTGCTAGCTGTAAAACACATAGCAAAGTTTTGGTATCTGCTTGGAAAATGGGCACCTCGGGTTTAAGGAGATACACCTGTGCCCCTATTCCTGGCCAAAGCAAAATCAGGTTCAGGAGAGATCTGAATCCCTTGCTTCCTCAACACATAAAACAAATCATATTAGAGAAGGTTGTTGCTCTCTGTTGCAAAGACATTCGGCCGTTTTACATGGTTGCTGAGGAAGGATTTATATAATTTATTTAGCAAAGTGTGAATGTTACAGCTAAGCACAAGAAATTAAATGTGTGCAAAGATCTACCACACCCTACCACTCAATCAAGGCATATCGAAGGCAATGTATAGCTCCTAAAGGAAAATACATGAATGTGTAGCTCTTGTCCTACTTGCAGTACTTTTCTAAGATAATATGCCAAAAACTGCTGAGAATATCAAGAAACTTTTGTTTTTGAAACTCAGGGAGATTAAGTTGATGCATTGTTGCTTTCTATTCGGGTGGTATTTGTTACTGGACACGATAACATTGTGTGGCTTCAGGGGAGCTATGTAGGATTAAGGCTTTTGCTCAGGAACCCAGAGTAGAGACTGAACCAGGTTCTTGCAACCTTCTCTGAGCACAAGTTCACTGCTCTAACTACTAGGCTAACACTCCCCACACAAATAAGAACAAGTAAATTAATGTTATAAATTTAGACAGAAATGCACTAAAAACATTTCATAATGGTTAAATACAGATGAAAAATAAGAATAATACATTTGTGTTTGATTTTATTTATTTAAAGTATAAAAACAATAGCTATGGCTTTCATTTGTTTTCTATAATGTGTAAAACAAAGAATAATTTCAGAGTTTATTTGTTTCCGAATGTTTGGCTAACCTACTCTGACATTTAGAATATGCATAAATAGTATTTTTTTTCTATTTTAAAGGACAAGAAGAAATTATTAAGATAATGAAGCTAGAAGAAATGCATGTTATTGTTGGATGAGAGGAGGAAGAGCCATCATCCACACCAATACGGGCACCTCCAGCGTAAGGAAATATGGGAGTAACATGGTTTTCTGAATGGGAGGAGGTTGCAGTTTCATCTGTGTGGTGGGAAAATTCAATTTCCTATTAATCCCCCTCTTACATATATTGATTTATGAGTGTTGATTTTGCATTTAACATTCCAACAGCCATGCTGATATTGAAGACGATTGCTTATATGCAGCCTTTAATGCTATCTTAGACTCGATTGGCCACAAACATTCTCATCTTCATACTTTGGACCTTGTGCTGACAGTGATGAATGGCAGTGAATGCGAAGAAATAGCAGTATTTCATCACAACCCTGTCCTTTCTGACCACTTTTTAGTAACCTTCAAAATTACTTTAACTGAGTTTTCTTCCTGCAATGAACTGGCGACCTGTCCAGGGTGTACCCCGCCTCTCGCCTGTAGACAGGTGGAGATAGGCACCAGCACCCCTCGCGATCCCACTTGGGATAAGCGTGAAAGAAAATGGATGGATGGCGTTCTCCTCCCTCAAAAGAAGGTTTCACTTTAGCAGATCATTAACAGATAATGCAGTTATAAATTTTAAACAATCTGTTTCACTTTGTCTCTCCTCTGAAGAACTGAACAATGCTGTAGAGGGCACAGATTTACATTGTTTCCCCTCGCAAATTGATGATTGTGTTGATTGGGTTACAAGTTCCCTGCGTATTGCCATAGACAAACAGTACCCCCTTGAAATTTAAAACTTTAAACATAAAAAGCTGGCTCACTGGTTAAATGCAGAGCTGCACACGTTAAAGAAAAATGCTAGGAAACTGGAGAGAAAATTACGCTTTACATGCCAACAGGAATCTTACCTAGTCTGGACAAACAGTTTACTGCTGTATAAAATGGGCATGTTTCTCCTCATTAACAGAGAGGAAAAAATTATCCAAACTCATCCCCTGATTTTAGCAGGTTCTATTAAAAATAATCTCTATTAAAGACTATTAAATTCTATTCAAAATAAGCTCATCTCCACCACTCTAAACATTATTGGTTTATCTCCAGAGGGTGAGGCAACATCTAAGGTAGAATAATCTGAATTGGGTTTAGACTGTTTTGATCTAGTTGAACTTTCAGAGTTAGCAAAAGTATTATCTACCATCTAAGCTTTTATCTTGTATGTTAGATCCAGTTACAAACAAGTTATTTAAGGAAGTATTTCATCCAATTACCACCTCCATTTTAGATGTGAGTAACCTATCCCATCCCTGGCACAGGGATATGTACCAAAGGCTTTTAAGGTAGCTGTAATTAAACCTTTACTTTAAAAAAAAAACAGTCTCTCAAACTAGATGACTTGGTCAGTTATAGACCTATATCCAATATTCTTTTCTTATCTAAAATTCTTCAGAACATAGTTGCCAAACAGGTTTGTGACCACTTACACCATAATGAGCTTTGGAAGAGTTTCATTTTGGTTTCATTATAACACTGATACAGCTCTGGTGAAAGTCACTAATGATATTCTCATCGCTTTAGATAATGGGCTTGTATCTTTACTTTTCTTCTCAGATTTCAGTGCTGTATTTGATACAGTTGATCAAAATATTCTTTTAGACAGACTTCAATATTTTGTAGGAATTAAGAGGGCTGCGCTAGGCTGGTTATCTAACAGATTTCAGTTTGCTCATGTCAATGATAAATCATCCTCATACTCCAATTCTCTTCACTATATGCTCCCAATTGGTAGAATTATTAAACAGTATGGGATCAATTTCCAGTGTTATGCTGATTACACACAGCTATTGAATTGTTGTCCATAAATCCTGATGAAACTAACCTATTACATAGGCTACAGGTCTATAAATATCCTATAAATCTTTGTGCTATGTTTGATCAGGAACCTTCATTTAAATCCCAAAGAGTTTTATAGAATATCCTTCCTATTTCGTTGCAAAATTTAGAAATATCGTATCAGGGGTGATTCTGAGGAACTAGTCCATGCATTCGTTACTTCAAGGCTGGACTATTGTAATTCTTTACTATCAGGAAGTCCACAAACTGTTGTTAAAAGCCTTCAGCTGATCCAAAATGCTGCAGCTAGAGTTCTGATGAAAATTTAAAAAAGATCATATGTCTCCTATTCTAACTTCTTTTCACTGGCATCCTGTTAAATCCAGGATATAATTTAAAATCCTACTTCTCACATATAAAGCATTAAATGGCCAAGTTCTGTCTTATATCATAGAAAACATTAAATGCTCCTAAAAGAGCATTTTTTCTCTCAATCTGCAGGTTAACTAGTGTTTCCTAGTATTTCTAAAAGTAGAATGGGAGGCAGATCTTTAAGTTATTAGGCTCCTCTCCTGTGGAACCAACTACCAGTTGTAGTCACCCTGTCTACTATCAAGGCTAGGCTGCTTTTAAGGCTAGCAAAAATAATCTAAAACTCAGTAACTACCTCTCCCTATGTCAGCCTCAGAACTGAATAACAGAAGTATTTTATGCATGTCACTTGCGTAACAGGACATATTTCTTGCTTATTTTCTGCCATCAGTATGTTCTATAATTCTACAGAAAGGCATTGAGATGAATAACTTAGGTGAATTCAGAGAGAAAAAGGTCCAAACATGATCTGACAAAGTAGTAAAATGTGCATAAGCTTATTCCCAAAAACCATTTTGTATTTCCACAACAGATTCTCAGAGAGATTAGTTGATTTCCACTCTTCTTAATGTGTGGCCTGTTAAAAATCTTCCCTGTGCCCCAGTCTTTGATTCTGACAAAGATAGACGAAGTCTGTTCTTTATTGAAAAGCTAAACAATATAGTTTAATGTCATCTTGCTCTGAATTCAGTTTTGTGGAAAAAAACACACACACACACACACACACACACACTTGAATGTCTTAAAACTATTGAACAATAAACAAAAACAGAAAAAAAGCTGTTCTTGAACTCATTAAGGATATGAAATCAGTGGATATGCAACTCGCAGATTTTTCCGCGAATAAAAGCTATAAGTCGTTATTAAACTGTAACTGCAAATAAATTGTCATGGCTTTAACAAGACATTTGAACTGAATAAAGATAGTTTACAAAAAAGCTGGAAAATCTTATTTAAAGAGAGAAATTATTCTTGAGAGTCAGAGTGCCAGGAGCTGTAGGGCTGGAGACTCAGGAGGGAGCTTAGGTTCTGTGGTTGAGATACAGAAGGATTAGTTTGAGCTTCACAAGTTGGTGATAGAGAATAACTGGACTTACAGGTGAGCTGGGGTTTATTCGCCATGAGAGGAAGAACACTGAGAGGTCCGGGGAGTTGCAGGCTCGGTTCGGTCAGAAGCTTAGAGCAGAGAATGGAGTAGGCTGCCAGTCAAAGGATTGATCAAGAGACCTGATGGAGTTACAGGTAAAGTGTATCCTTCAGTGAGCTGGCCAGGAGTTTACTGCAAACTGGGATAAGAACGTGAAACAAAAGACAAGACAGAGAGGTTTACAGGAGGTGAGAATCTATATAAGTTACCATGGCTGGATGTTTACCACATTTGGTTAAAAATCAGGCACTGAAGGACTGACAGCAGCTCCTTAAATGCTCCTCCCTGATGAGTCAAAGTAGGTGCGCCTTATTAGTTGCTGGAACAGCACTGTGCTGCAACTCCATCTGGTACAGGGAAAAAAAGAGGAAAAAAAGACCCTACTCCCCAAACTTTTTTATCTATTTATTTATTTGTACATATAATTGGACCCTATTTTTTTCCATACATGAACAAAAAAGAACAGAGGGAAGATAAATCTTAAAACACAACTTAAAATAAAAAAAATCAATGAGATTTCATATCATTCCACCCCAACTCCTCTCCAGGTCACAAAACAAAATCAGCATCATTTGTCTTACAGTTCAGCGGCTGTTTCAATGATGTCTGTGCATACATATTCCGAAAAATATATTTTCTTCTATGGCAAATGTCTTGTGCAACAAGACGTTGCACAAGACATTGTGTGCTCTCTGTAACCTTTCTTACTGATGGTTTTAATTGCTCTTTTTTGCAGCAGGAACAGTGGCTTAGTGGTACTGGTATATGTGTTACCCCAGACCTCAGTACAATAACTGAAATATGGTAGAATCATTGAGGAGTAAAGCATACTTAACAAGTTACAATCAAACAAGTCTCTAACTTTATATGAAATGCCAATACTTTTGCTGACCTTTCTTTTAAAATAATCAATATGTTGTATTTCAGTTTACTTTTTTGTCTAAAACAACACCTAGAAAAATCCTTGATTCTTTTTATACTAACTCTATGGCTTGGTTTGATGTTAACCAGTCTCTTTTTGTGTGTATTTGATTGATTTATATATTGTTGTTTGTTGTTTCTTGTTGAACAAGAGTAACAGAACAGAGCATTGAAGTAATGTTGTTTAAGCTACAGGACGTTATTTTATTTACTACTGTCTTGCGAAAGGGCCAGACAACATAAAAATAGTTCTTTTCTCAGCTCCTTTTTGTGTTGGTACCTTTTAATCAGACTTGTTGCTTTACTCTACATAACTTCAAAACGGGTCATCCCTTTCTTGGACCACAGAATGGACCTGATCACTGACCAGACTGGGACTGACAGGTGACACATTATGGAATGCTTTACAGACCAACCATAACGTATTTGGAGACACTAGGGGAGGACCATCTAAGCCATCCCTCAGTGCTAACGGGTGTGGCTCAAAGTCATCAAACGAAAGTGGTCAGAGCCTAGGTTCATCTGACCTCACCTGAAAGGAACCAGTAAAGGTTTACGGAAGCAGCTCAGACCTTGGGGCAGAATAATTCCCTCTGGTAGTCTAGGCAGGCAAAAGAAAGTTGACCACAGGTCTGGCTGTTCTCCTTCAGATGTTATAGCTTTAACTCACATCTCCTGATGATTATTTGATAAGTATTGACAGATATTTCTGGATTGGAGAATGGCCCAGACCAATGTCACTGGATCCATTGAAACAATGAAAATGTACAGAAGAGGAAAAATTATGTGAATTGATTTATTGATGTGAAATTTGTGTCATGATCTTGGTGCTAATGACTGGCTTAATTACTTACTCCATTCAGCTGTCTAACTTTGCCTAGTTTCTCATCACTGCTCGTCTAATCTACCTGCTCCTGCCTTAAGTTCTGCATCCAGTCATCAGGACAGATTATCTTGTACTGTATTCTCTAGCCAGTGGTGTGAGTGGTTTTAGAGTTCCTTGGTGTTTCAAATATCCTGACCTGCTCATGTTTACGTGAAGGAACAGATATGCTCCCAGGAGGTGGAGCTACTGGCGGTAAGCCAGAGACTGCACTATCTTCCACGGGAGTTTGGGAACGTGATCACACTCTGTGTTTATATCCCTCCCTACGCGGACGTAACAGCTGCCTACAAGTGAATCCACGGCGTGGTGACTAAGCTGCAGACACAGCAGCCCCACTCTCTCCTGCTCATAACTGGAGATTTTAATTGAGCCTCCATCCATTCCACCCTCCCCACCATCACCCAGTACATCACATGAAAAACAAGGGACAATAAAACCCTGGACCTTTTTTATGCAAATGTCAAAGACGCCTACACCTCTACCCCCTCCCCCATACTTGGACACTGGGATCATAATCTTGGCTACCTGTTATCCCACAACATACCAGTGGTGAGAAGGACAATAGTGCAGAAGAAGTCAGTGAAGGTTTGGTCCGATGAGGCCACTGAGAAACAGGGATTGTTTCAGAACCACAGATTGGAGCATGTTCCAAAGCTTTCATGGTGATGACAGTCTCACTGAATGTATCACTTACTACATAACCTTCTGTGTGGAGAGCACGGTGCCCACACAACGGCTATGGAGCTTCCCAAAAAACCATCCCTGGGTGACTCCTGAGCTGAAAGTCTGTATAAGGTAATAAAGATACAGATATTTTAACCATTGGATGTCTGTGATTATTTATACAGTGAATGATTTATCACTCATAGCCGGTCCAGAAGTCCAATATTGGGTAAAAGACTAAAGCGGCTTGATGAGTAAGCAGATTACAGTTATACTCATTTAACTGATGATCATTAATTGGTTTTACCCTTGATTTAAATGACCTATTAATAAAATATAATTTCCAGTTTTAGTTATTTAATATATTCATAATCTGCTGGTATAATAGCACAACATTAGTAATGCTTATGAGTTAATCATTGTCTGGTCTGGAGCTGTTCTATGATGCATAGCTAGTTTGCAGCTTTTTCTTACTCTTCCAGGTGTTTACTTGCAGCATTTTTCCTTTGCATGTTTGTTGTGTGTTTGCATCATTTCAGTATTCGCAGCACGTTTTCTGTATGCTATCTTAACTTTGGAGTTTACAGGACCTTTTAAATAAGATTTGATGTCCTGAATTTACATACTCCAGCTTACTCCGGCTTCCTCACACAGTCCAAAAACATGATTGTTAGGTTAATTGTTTTTTTCTAAATTGTCCTTAGGTGTGAGTGTGTGTGTGAATGGTTGTTTGTCCTGTTTGTCTCTGTGTTGCCCTGCAATAGACTGGCGACCTGTCCAGGGTGTACCCTGCCTCTCGCCTGTAGACAGCTGGAGATACAGTAGGCACCAGCACCCGTCGCGACCCCGCTTGGGATAAGTGTGACAGAAAATGGATGGATGGATGGATGGATGGATGGATGGATGGATGGATGGAT